>NC_133319.1:7050383-7059470 GCF_012295235.1 Primulina huaijiensis | reverse complement strand
AAAATTTCGTAGCCAGCTCCTCCCATGTCGTGATGCTTCCCAAGGAAAGCGATTGAAGCCATCCTCATGCTTGATCCCTGAGAGAAAACGGAAACAAACGCAATCTAATAATATCATCAGAAACATTATTAATCTTTACCGTATCCGTTATCTCCAAGAAGGTCCTCAAATGAACATGAGGATCAGAGGTGGCTGTTCCAGCAAACTGGTTCTGCTGGACCATATTGATTAGAGCAGGCTTCAATTCAAAATTATTGGCGCTGATTGTCCCTCTTGCAATACCAGAGTAATGATTGTTGATCACTAGTCGGAAGTGATCTCTGATAGGAATAGCCTCCGGCTGGTGTTGTCTGTCATTCTCTCTGTTATCAGTCATTGCTTTGATTTCTTCCCTTCTCGCTTTTCTTAGTCTTCTCGCAGTTCTTTCGATATCCGGATCAAAGATAAGCAAATCAGGGATGTGCGATCTTAGCATGCACTGTCAAGCAGAGAAAAAAATGAAAAACTCAATCAATAATAAATAAATAAAAATAAAGCTCTAAATTAAAATCTAGACTAATTGGTAACAATACTGATATAAATTTAAATTTTGACACTCCCCGACAACGGCGCCAAAAACTTGTTGCGTGCTTTATTGATTGCTCGCAAGCGCACGACGTCAAGTTATAGTATAATGTATTTTTAAGTACGAGTGTCGATCCCACGAAGAGTGTTTATAAAAACTTATATCAGTGCTTGTAATTAAAATAGTCCAAACTTTATTTAGAAAATAAAGATGGGTTATGTGTGTTGTCTAAAAACTCAATTGCAATTACTTAATTAAATTAAACACCAAATGAGAAAATATCACTGAGAGAATCTAGAGAAATGATTTCACTGAGTTTCAACGATAATAATTCTCGGTTGCAATTATAATTTCGAATTCTACTTATTTAATGGCTAAGAACATTTAATTGTTTCATTCCTCCTTTCCCAAGTGACGAATAAAATATACCGATCAAACTTCGATTCAATTATTCCTAATTAAAATCTAAGTTTAATGGGTAGATGCAAACAATGTTCTTACCTAAGCCTCACTAAAGTTATACGTCTTCCGAACGCTATAAACATTTAACGATGTGTTTTTAATGATCTATAATCCTATTACCTCTCCCGAGTTGTAGAATTAATCAAATCACACACAATTTATGGCCAGTAAATTGAAGTAGAATAAACACGAAGAAACACAACTAAACTAGAAAGAATTCAATCATGTAAAAACACTGAATCAAATTATCGTATCCACAAAGCTACGTCATTCTCTAGACTGGAAGATTAGTTNTACTAGAAGATTAGTTCATGACGAAATATAAATAAACACAATGCATGTTTGAAGATTCAGACATTGAATTATAAGAAAATATAAAGTGAAAGATAAAAGACAATTCCGAAATGTCGTCTCTGTGTCCAGATCCGTCGTTCTTCGTATCTGCGATCGATCTTCGCGCTCCGGATCTTCGTCTCTTGATTGCTCCAACTCTCCTAAGCGTTCTTCTCCCAAAAGTGGCGACCCTTGTTCAGGACCCTTCTTTTCCCTTATATTTCCGCGTCCGGGCCTCAAATCGAGGCCCAATATTTTTCTCTTCGTCGCGGCTCNTTGTCTGGTGGCGCCTAGGCGCTTATCATATGAGTGAACAGGCGCTGTGGCGCTGATTGTGGCGCTGCGGCTCTCTTCTTTTCGCCCTTTCTCGCTCCAAACTCCCTCTTATTAGCTTTAAATCATCCAATAGTCATTATCCCCTGCACACAACAAAAACAAAGCATAATTCTATTCGAAACTAACATAATTCAATTGGTTTCAACATATAAATTAAGTGNAAAAGCATAATTCTGTTCGAAACTAACATAATTCAATCGGTTTCAACATATAAATTAATTGCAATTCTTGCACTTATCAAACCCCCCAAACTTGAACTTTTGCTAGTCCCGAGCAAAATAAAAGTAAAAAAAATAGGAATGCAGATTCAAACAGGAATTTAAAGCAACGACTACAGTCATGGGCATGCACAAAGTGAGAAATGGCCTCAGATTAAATTATATTCATAGGATTCGTAATTACTCGAGAGTCACGTGTGTGTGTGATATGTCAATGTTTACCTACCTCATCGAATGCTCAAATCGATTCACAACACCTATTCGCCTTAAAAACTCAAGAATTCTTCATTCAGCTCAACTTACACTTCATTAAAACACATCTTTACTTGCACAGATCACAAAGGACTTTGTAGGTGATTATTTGGTTCAAAAGATATTCAATACCAATCTACCAACGATGAAATCACACAATGAGATGCTTGCACGCAAATGATTAAAGTCTATACTCGTTAACAGTGTTTTTCAGGCATCCATAGGCTTGACTTGAACAACTTTTCTCCACTAGTATGTTGGATAAATGTGACAAGGTTAATAGGTCTTGTAGGCTTGTAACATTAGGCTACGGCTCATGGCTTCAATAAAGGTATGGAGATCAAAATTTGAGAGAAATAATTGAATTTTCATCATTTTCGCTCATTTTCATTCTCTTTTCATTCATCACCCACTTATTGTTTTCTTCTCATTCATATCCTTCATCTCCCAAATGTTTTCTTTTTCACCACTTTTGATTCATCCTTTTCATTGTTTTTAACTCCTTTATGCACATTCAATATTTTTATTTTCTTTTTCATGGAATTTTTTTTTTTTTTTAAATCCTTCTAACACCAATGAACTTATCCCTCTCAAAGTTTAGGTAGGAAAATAAGTGTATAAGCTTCATTAGGTAGTTGTTGTGGGATATAGAATAGATAGAAGTGGGGGCTAATTGTGTGTCATTGACACACGCCACTTGATTTTTAGTAGGCTCAAAATGGGACACTAGGGATATTTCATGATCATTTGGTAGGCTAAGGCTTAAACGGTTCCAAAGATCGCCTAAATCATTCCTATGTCACATATTATCCGTATTTCGCCTCGAAAAGTGTCCAAACAAGTTCTAGATTCCCGTCAATCCATTGGTCATCTCATACAAACCCATCACATGCAATTTTCAATCAAAATGATATATGAGTTAGGTGCACAAAGAAAAATCAAGCATCTCAATCTACTCGAGGCTCAATGGGCTAACAATTGATAATGAATAAAGAAGATAGGCCCTACGATGTTGAGAAAGAATGCCTAGATCATCTCTGTGTTCGCAAAAGTGTCAGTCTATGTCATGCGAGGATTACCAAAAAATCAGAATTCTCTCGTTTAATTAGCATCACAAGCACGCAAATCGTCTCTGAGCACCGATAATATCAACAAATATGACAGTGCAATAAAATGTGACTCCCAAGTAATCACGAATACATTCATGCTTCAGACTCAGTATTTTATTTTTCATCATCGGCCTCACGATAGCTTATCCATGACCAGTCCTAACATGCAATGGAAATAAATAAACGAGTTTTTGTTTTTTTTTTTTAAACAGAAGTGCAGGGAATAGCTTATCAAGCACCTAAAAATACGAACTGAAAACTGAAAATCAACAGTAAAACAGAGTAAACGGGCAATAAATGACAGTCAATGACAAGTAGACGCCCCCCCAAACTTAAGTACGTGCATTGTCCCCAATGTACAGTAATAAAGCATGAAAAACAGGGGACTACGTACCTCACACAACGAGCGTCAGGACTCGCTGTCCTCGCCTGACAGCTCAGGCTCCTCCTCATTATCATCAGGCTCATGTCCAACTGTAGGCTGTGGTGGGAATGGCTCACCAGATGGATTACTAGGGGGATAATGCTGCGCAAACACGTGATGATAATCATAAACGTACGCCTGGTGCTCGCGCGTCATCCTCAACAATCTCTCCAGCTTACGCTCAACTTCATCCATACGGGGGTCGCTGGTCTGTGCACGTGGCTGCTGGGGTACGGGATGTGTCGGGGCACCACTGCCTGAGGCCTCACCTGAACCATGAACAACCATTTGTCTTCTCCTTTCCCTCTGGAAGGCTCCAGACAGTGATATATCGCCTTTTGTATGTAGTAACGTCTCACTGTCATCCCAAGTAACACCCGCTACATGGCAGAGGTCGGTGATAGTCGATGAGTGGGGCATGCTGACAGTGGATGTACCCCTAGCAGCCTGTAGAATAGATGTCATAATTACTCGGCCTGCGTCCACAGTCCTGCCGGTGAGGATGCAAAAGACCAATGCCGCCTTCTTCTTCGTCACATCCGACACGTGCCCAGATGGCATTAACAGCGAGGCTACGAAATGATACCAATTGTAGGCCTCCCTCTTCAGTGATGTCGCTGGGAATGTGACCGGGGTTCGTTGATTGTTGAGTTTCCAAACTGTACCCGGTGCACAAAGTGTGTTGATGACAGTGTCGTAGGGATACGGGTCTCTCATAAACAATGTGTACCCGTCGGTCTCATAATCTGGCATCCCATACAGTGAATTGATCGTCGTGCTGTCGAAGGCAACCATCCGCCCTCGAATCCTCACGTGGAACTCCTCATGCTTAACCATCAGATTTGCATAAAATTCCCTCACAAGGGACATCACAGCATCAGCAGGGGGCTTAACAAATTCACCCCAATTCAATGTTCTAGCATGAGCCAACGTCGTAATCTCTGGACAACTCTGCTCCATACCTCTCTCTCTCTGCATGCTTTTCTCTAACAATTTCATATAATTCTCGGCAGCCTTTGCATCCCAAAATCGTCGTCTATCAAAAGTGATGGTAGACGTCTCGCCCTCGCCGGATTCACCACGCTTGTTCTTTTTCTTTGGCGGCATATTTCAATTCTAACAATTTGATATCCAATAATAATATCCCAACAAGATGGCACCAACGTAATATCCACAATCGCAACACAATCAGTCAATTAACGATCCATCAATATACCAAATCCCACAATACGTAAACAACTCACAGAGGTAGTATGTCAAACACCTTACGTGTATCAACCCAAGAACTCAATTCTACTAATCCCCAACATGAAAATCGACAAGTGTGATATCAACAACAAGTACCTTGTTGTAGATGGTGGAAAATTCGTTGTACTTCGCCCGGGTCGAATTTTGTTGAAGAATTGTCTTTGAAATCTCGAGCCAAAGGGTGCCTAATATGTGAGATGTGAAGTTGATTTGCCTTGAGAAGGATTTGTATGTTGGATTTTTGGTGTTTTGAAGTAGTGATTTGTGGGTGGTGGCCGTTTTCTGATCGGTGGTGATAGGGAGGAGCCGCGGCGCTTCTTCTGGTTTAGGGTAGAATGAATTTCGAACCCCTTTTTTTTTTTTTAAATCGCGACCTAGCGCCGCGGCGCTGGTTAAGTAGTGCCTAGGCGCTTAGCATACGAATAATCTGGCGCCGCGGCGCTATCTTCTGGCGCCTAGGCGCTTGCCATACGAATAATCTGGCGCCGCGGCGCTATCTTCTGGCGCCTAGGCGCTTGCTCTTCCGAAGTCAAGGATGTGTTGAGCCCTTTTTTGCACACTCCGGTTCACCTAGTACCTGCATAATGAACTACATATATCAATGTCCAATCTTCACATGCCATATTAACTATAAAGAAAACCTAAAAACAAACGCGAAGATAATTAAATAACTGAAAATAAAAAGAATGATAAGAAAAAAAAAACGAAAGCGGTAAACGATACTGGTTGGGTTGCCTCCCAACAAGCGCTTGGTTTAACGTCGTAAGCCCGACTGTCACCGGTCTGTTTAGCGTGGTTCGCTCAAATTGACACTATCGATCTTCCTTACTTCGGTCCCATAGTAGGGCTTAACCCGCTGGCCATTCACCTTGAAGGTTCTCCCATCACTGCACTTTAGCTCGACAGCCCCATAAGGGGACACCGTTTCCTCAACAAATGGCCCTGACCATCGCGACTTTAGCTTACCAGGGAACAACTTCAGACGAGAGTTGTACAGCAGTACCTGTTGTCCTGGTTTGAGCTCCCTTCGAACAATGATTTTGTCATGCAACTTCTTAGTCTGTTCTTTGTAGATCTTGGCATTCTCATATGCGTCATTTCGGAATTCGTCCATCTCGCTCAATTGCAGTTTTCTAACATCGCCAGAAGCTTTCAAATCAAAATTTAATTTCTTCACAGCCCAAAATGCCCTATGCTCCAACTCCAATGGCAGATGACATGCTTTCCCAAATACTAGCCTATAGGGAGACATCCCAATAGGCGTCTTGAATGCAGTCCGATAAGCCCATAACGCATCATCCAACTTCATAGCCCAATCCCTCCGGTTGGTGTTGACAGTCTTTTCCAGTATTTGCTTAATTTCCCGGTTGGATACTTCAGCTTGTCCATTCGACTGAGGATGATATGCCAGTGCCATCTTGTGCTTCACATTGTATTTAGCCAAAAGTGAGTTGAAAATTCTATTGCAAAAATGCGTACCTTCGTCACTTATGATGGCTCTCGGTGTTCCAAACCTGGTGAAGATGTTTTTATGCACAAATTTCGCTACAACATGAGAGTCATTAGTACTGGTGGCGATTGCTTCCACCCATTTCGACACATAATCAACAGCTAACAGAATATAAGAATTACCAAAAGAAGGGGGAAAGGGTCCCATGAAATCTATGTCCCAAACGTCAAAAAGTTCCACTTCCAACACATTTGCCAGTGGTAATTCGTGACGCCTAGAGATGTTTCCTAACCTTTGGCATCTATCACATGATTTTACTAAGGTGTAACTATCCTTAAACAAACTAGGCCAGTAAAAACCAGATTGTAATACCTTAGCTGCTATTCGTGATGCTCCAAAATGTCCACCATATGGTGAAGAATGACATTTCTCCAAAATTTGTTGTGCTTCAATACCTTCTACGCACCTCCTAATCACTTGGTCAGCACACCTCTTATACACGAACGCGTTGTCCCAATAAAAGAACTTTATATCATGGACGAACTTTTTCTTCTGATGATAGCTCATATCTGGAGGGAGGGTGCCGCAAGACAAAAAATTAGCTATATCAGCAAACCAAGGAAGTACAGATTTTACCTCAAAAAGCTGCTCATCTAGAAATGTTTCCTGTATGGCTCCCTCTTCTTCCTTCTCCTCCAGCTCAAGTCTTGACAAGTGGTCGGCCACTTGATTTTCACATCCCTTCCTATCCTTTACTTCAAAATCAAACTCTTGGATCAACAAGATCCACCTTATCAAGCGTGGTTTTGCATCCTTCTTGGCAAATAAGTATCGGATAGCTGCATGATCAGTGAAAACGATTACCTTTGTACCAACCAAGTAGGGTCTGAACTTGTCAAAAGCAAATACTACTGCAAGCATCTCCTTTTCGGTAGTTGTGTAATTTTGTTGTGCCGCATCCATGGTTCGACTTGCATAGTAGAATGATCTAAAGAATTTATCTTGTCTCTGGCCCAACACTACACCTACTGCATAATCACTGGCATCGCACATCAGCTCAAAGGGCTGCTCCCAGTCCGGCACGATCATAATCGGTGCAGTCACCAATGCCATTTTGATCTTCTCAAATGCCTGCAAACAATCATCATCAAATATAAAAGTCGACTCTTTTTCAAGTAAATTACATAGGGGTTTAGTGATCTTAGAAAAATCTTTAATGAATCTACGATAAAACCCCGCATGTCCTAAGAAGCTCTTTATTCCCTTGATGTTCTTTGGTGGAGGAAGTTTTTCAATGGCAACCACCTTGGCTCTGTCCACCTCTAATCCTCGAGAAGACACTTTATGTTCAAGAACAATGCCCTCTTGGACTATAAAGTGGCATTTCTCCTAGTTAAGAACTAAGTTCTTTTCTTGGCATCTCTGCAAAACAAGGGATAGGTTATGTAAACAATGATCAAATGACGAGCCAAATACCGAGAAGTCGTCCATGAAGACTTCCATGATCTCCTCCACCATGTCTGCAAATATGGCCATCATACACCTCTGAAAAGTGGCAGGTGCATTACATAGCCCAAAAGGCATCCTTCTGAAGGCAAATGTGCCATAGAGGCACGTGAAAGTAGTTTTCTCCTGATCTTCTGGTGCTATGGCAATTTGGTTATAACCTGAATAACCATCTAAAAAACAATAATGACAATAACCAGCAAGTTTATCGAGCATTTGATCAATAAAAAGCAATGGAAAATGATCTTTACGTGTGGCATTGTTCAACTTTCTATAATCAATACATACTCGCCAACCAGTTACAGTACGAGTAGATATTAGTTCATCATTTTCATTTTTAACCACGGTTATTCCACCCTTTTTTGGTACAACTTGCACAGGAGATATCCAACTACTGTCAGAAATGGCATAAATTACACCAACATTTAATAATTTCAGTACCTCGTTTTTCACAACCTCTTTCATTGCTGGGTTCAACCTCCTCTGGTGATCCACATAAGGAGTATACGACTCCTCCATCAAAATTTTATGCATGCATATAGTGGGGCTAATTCCCCTTATATCAGAAATCGACCATCCTAAAGCAGTTTTATATTTTCTCAGCACTCTCAATAATTTATCTTTTTCATCACACGAAAGGGAGGAAGAGATGATTACCGGATATGTCGACTTCTCACCTAAAAATGCATAGCACAGGTGGCTTGGCAACTCCTTCAAATCAGGGGAAGGTGGTTTTACCTCTAGTTTCTCATTTACATTCAACTCCTCATGCGGTGCATCTTTTCTCTTTTCTTTCTGCAGTGCGTCAAGAGCCACCAATTGCTCTTTCACTTCCCAATTATCTTCATCAACAGTTCCTGCAACACCTATCAGACTGCTTTCCAAGGGATCCCTAATTCCTGCACATTCAAGAGACATACATGAGTCTATAACATTAATGCTTTTACAAGTGCTTACCTCATTCGATCCCTTCATGGCGTGATAGATATTAAAAATAACTGCTTCTCCACCAACTCTCAAGGTGAGTTCACCCTTATGAACATCTATCAATGCCCTTCCAGTCGCCAAGAACGGTCTCCCAAAGATCAATGGAGCATCATGATCCTCTTCCATATCTAAAATTACAAAGTCAGCAGGAAAAATAAATTTATCCACTTTTACCAGTACATCCTCGACGATCCCAC
>NC_133319.1:7041504-7050215 GCF_012295235.1 Primulina huaijiensis | reverse complement strand
GGAATAGCCTTCGGCTGGTGTTGTCTGTCATTCTCTCTGTTATCAGTCATTGCTTTGATTTCTTCCCTTCTCGCTTTTCTTAGTCTTCTCGCAGTTCTTTCGATATCCGGATCAAAGATAAGCAAATCAGGGATGTGCGATCTTAGCATGCACTGTCAAGCAGAGAAAAAAATGAAAAACTCAATCAATAATAAATAAATAAAAATAAAGCTCTAAATTAAAATCTAGACTAATTGGTAACAATACTGATATAAATTTAAATTTTGACACTCCCCGACAACGGCGCCAAAAACTTGTTGCGTGTTTTATTGATTGCTCGCAAGCGCACGACGTCAAGTTATAGTAAAATGTATTTTTAAGTACGAGTGTCGATCCCACGAAGAGTGTTTATAAAAACTTATATCAGTGCTTGTAATTAAAATAGTCCAAACTTTATTTAGAAAATAAAGATGGGTTATGTGTGTTGTCTAACAACTCAATTGCAATTACTTAATTAAATTAAACACCAAATGAGAAAATATCACTGAGAGAATCTAGAGAAATGATTTCACTGAGTTTCAACGATAATAATTCTCGGTTGCAATTATAATTTCGAATTCTACTTATTTAATGGCTAAGAACACTTAATTGTTTCATTCCTCCTTTCCCAAGTGACGAATAAAATATACCGATCAAACTTCGATTCAATTATTCCTAATTAAAATATAAGTTTAATGGGTAGATGCAAACAATGTTCTTACCTAAGCCTCACTAAAGTTATACGCCTTCTGAACGCTATAAACATTTAACGATGTATTTCTAATGATCTATAATCATATTCCCTCTCCCGAGTTGTAGAATTAATCAAATTACACACAATTTATGGCTAGTAAATTGCAGTAGAATAAACACGAAGAAACACAACTAAACGAGAAAGAATTCAATCATGTAAAAACACCGAATCAAATTATCGTATCCACAAAGTTACGTCATTCTCTAGACTGGAAGATTAGTTCATGACGAAATATAAATAAACACAATGCATGTTTGAAGATTCAGACATTGAATTATACTAAAATATAAAAGTGAAAGATAAAAGACAATTCCGAAGTGTCGTCTCTGTGTCCAGATCCGTCGTTCTTCGTATCTGCGATCGATTTTCGCGCCCCGGATCTTCGTCTCTTGATTGCTCCAACTCTCCTAAGCGTTATTCTCCCAAAAGTGGCGACCCTTGTTCAGGACCCTTCTTTTCCCTTATATTTCCGCGTCTGGGCCTCAAATCGAGGCCCATTATTTTTCTCTTCGCCGCCACTAGCGCCGCGGCTCTTCTCTTCAGCGCCTAGGCGCTGAACGCTTCGAAACTTGTGGCGCCGCGGCGCTGAAAATCGGCGCCTAGGCGCTTGACATGCGAATAAACTGGCGCTGCGGCGCTTGTCTGGTGGCGCCTAGGCGCTTATCATACGAGTGAACAGGTGCTGTGGCGCTGATTGTGGCGCTGCAGCTCTCTTCTTTTCGCCCTTGTCGCTCCAAACTCCCTCTAATTAGCTTTAAATCATCCAATAGTCGTTATCCCCTGCACACAACAAAAACAACAAAAACAAAGCATAATTCTATTCGAAACTAACATAATTCAATTGGTTTCAACATATAAATTAAGTGCAATTCTTGCACTTATCAATATGTTTTCTTTCACTCTTCAATCAAGCCATAGTAGTATTTTAACACATCATACTCATGATTTTATTAAGCAAAAACCGAAGCACATCAACCTGTTTTCAGAAAATGAACATGCATATTTTCGGTTCCCTTGTGCACCTCACGGGTTTGGCTTGTTTCTGATGTTTCAGGTGTTGGCTCGACCCTAAGCTCCCAAGGCGGCATCTAGACATGTACTAGGACATGTTAGGACCATGTTGGTTCATTCGTTCAGCCCCATACCCATTGGAATACAGAAATGACAGCAACTTCCCCATGAGTGTCATATGGAGTTCGATTTTTCTATCTTGTTGCTGTCAAGGGAAGTGTCTGATCTTGGCTGCCCTAAGGGCCTGTAGCCATGGTTAGAACACCTCCCTAGCATGTCTAAGACATGGACAAGTTGCCCCTTTGAGGCTTGGTCCATGGTTGCATCGGTTTTTAAATCAAAACATGAACAGCCCCTTCGACCCTTTTTAATTCTGCATGTTTCCCTTTCGGTTTTGGTGGTTTTGGGTCGACCTTGGTTGGCCTCTGGCCCTTAGCCCTGGTTCACACCATACCTCATGATGTCTAGATCAAGCCATGGTCAACCATATGGCCACTGGTATGATGCATGACAACAACAAAACGAAATTTCAGAAACATCACCGTACAGATTTTTGTGGTCTCGGTTGAAGCTTGGTGTTGTCCTAGGTGTTGGATTGGATTGTGGTTGGCCTAGGGCCCTTAGCCATGGTTCAAGCCACACCTTAGGATGTTGGGAAGAGGCTCTGGTTGGTGGTTCAAGCCCCAATGGCCAATAGTCTCGCAAACGAAGCAATGTAAGCACTAGTGCGGTTGCTGGAATTTCTGGACAGCAACTTGTTACTTCGGTTCAATGGCTCGTTCGAGTTCTTGGTTGGCTTTTAGCCTATGGGCTTGGACTGGACAGTGCCTCATCAAATTGGAAAGGTCACCTTTTGGCCGTTTGTGATTTGGATCATTTTAGAGGTCGTACGAGAATTTACGGTACGATGTGCCAAATTGACACTCGAAAGAGCGTTTCATGTTTTGGCCTCCATTCACCAAAATTTCGACTTGCATCATTTTTGGAGCATTATTTCGTCATTTTAGGTGTATTTTAATCATGACTAAATGATGGTTCGGCGTTGGTTCGGGTTGGCACAGAGTCATGATTAAATACGAAGTCGTTGGGCGTAATTGTCTCGTTTTGGATTCAATTACAAAGTTTGGTCAAGAAAATCATTTGCATAATTTTCATGTTAGATTTAAGCCGCAGCGAGCCTGGGAACGATCCAACCCATTTGGTAAAATTAATACAAGACATTTAATTACGTTATTTAATTATATTACGTGCATAAAAATAGAAATTATTCATTTTTGAGATTTATGTGATATTGCTTGTGGCCATTGTACTATTGTGGGATTATTACTTTACCCGGTCGCCAGTTACCGGTCAGTTCAGTTTGTACCACCCAGTATACTGTGGCATTAGTCTGATCAGACAATTATTATTTCACCCGGTCGTCAGTTACCGGTCAGTTCAGTTCAGTGCATTTCATGGGGCCACTTGCGTAGAACATAATCTCAACAAAATTATGACAGGCTATTTTATTACAGAGCTCTATTGAGCAAACAGTCACTTATGATTTTCAGTTCAGTTATGCACGTATTTATAATTATACATGATAAGATATTTACAGTTCGGTTATGCAAGTACTATAATTCCTCATGACATGATATTTTCACTTCGCATGCCATTTTATTATTATCTATTTACTTGTTATTTACGATATATGCATGCTGAGTCTTTAGACTCACTAGACTTGATTGTTTAGGTACTGATGATGTCGGAACCGAGGGCGGGGACCAGTGAGCCAGCTCGAGTCGGTAGTAGTGGGACCCGAGGACCTCATTTATCAGTTTATTTATTATTTTTACGAATACTCATTTTATCACAATGAATTATTTTAAGCTATCGTCTTGAAATATTATTTACTTCCGCTGCTATTTTTGAACATGAAACTTTATTTATCAGTTTATTTATGAATGAGGCATTTTATTTAATTAAAGAGAAAATTTTTAAATTTTTCCGTAAATTTTCAATTACCAGTGGCGGAGCCAGGAATCTGGCATTATCCGGGCTAGAATTTTAAACTCTAACATTTTTTAATATTTTAAATTGATATACCCGAGTTAATATCAAATTTATCCAAAATTACACATGAATTTACATATAAATTTTTTTTAAAAAAAAAAAAACCCGGGTAAAAGGACATGTACCTCCGCCCCTGGCCATAAGTGTGGTTTCAAGATTTATGGAAAATCCATGGCAGTCACATTAGGAGGCATTGAAGTGGATTTTAAGATATTTGAAAGGAAAACCAAATCCGGGGTTACTATTTAGAAAACAAGAAGATTGGTCACAACCAGTCGCAGTCTTTGTAGATTCTGATTTTACAAGGAACTTTGGATACAAGGAAGTCTTTGACATAATTCATATTCTCGATGTTTGGCACAACAGTTAGCTGGAAGGCTATACTCCAACTAGTAGTAGCATTGTCCACCATTGAAGCAAAATATATGGCTGCAACAAAATCCATTACGGAGGCAATATAGTTCAAGGGAATAACGTCAGAATTTGGGATCAGACAGGAACAAATTGTGGTGTATTGTGACAACAAAAGTGTAACTCACTTGACTAAACATCAAGTGTATCATGAAATGTCAAGAACATGTATGTGAAGTTGCATTTTGTCAGGGACATAACTTTGAAAGGAGAAATGAAGGTGGAGTAAGTTTCTAACGAAGAAAATCTTGCAAATATAATAACGTAGGCATTACCACAAACCAAGTTCAAACATTGTTTGGACTTGGTACATGTTGTGGAATGGATTTAGCTCGATAAGGGGCCGGAGAGCAGCCATTTTAAAGACAATATGGAATTAAAGACAAGGATATACTCCAACAACTGCATTATTTGTTGTGACCATTTGAGTCGTAGGACCAATGATTTTCCTTATTTTCGGGGAATATTTTTGGTACATGAATATGCGTAAAAATAAAATGGTTACCCACTTCAATGGGCTTGACTAATTTTGCGGGAAATTTGGAGCCCATATGTCCATGCTTAGGGCTGGGAAAATATACCGAAATATCGTACCGAAAAAATATCGAAATTATCGAAAAAATCGATATACCGAAAATTTCGGTACAGTAAATTTTCGGTATAGGTATCGGTACGTAATTATTTTTTTTTCGGTATTTCGGTATATACCGCAATACCGAAAATAATTTTTTTATTATTTTTTTTTAAATTTAAGTTCGGTATACCGAAAAAATGTCGGTATACCGACAAAATTATCGGTATACCGACATTTTTTTGGTATACCGACAAAATTTTCGGTGTCGGTACGGTATCCGGTATGAACTTTTTCATATCGAAAATTCGGTATACCGAATATGCGGTATACCGAATTTCCGATATCGGTATCGGTATGAAAAAACTCCATACCGATATTTACGGTACGGTATACGGTATCGTAGTTTGGTACTGTATACCGTACCGTACCCACCCCTACACCTGCTATAAAAAGAACAAATTCTTAAACAAGAGCCATAGGTTGCATCTTTCATGGCAAAAGGTCAAAAAAAGCAAAAATAAAAAATTAAATTTGTCCAAAACATTTGAGAAATAATACAAATTATCGCCAATAAAATTTCATTTGTAAGTGAGACATATTGAGGGGTTCTTTAAGAAGCCAGTAGAGCAAAATGAGACACGAGAATTGCGGTTTATAGATTAATTTTTGGGCTGATAAGATGATATCCTTCGAGTATTTTCCCAAGAATGCATTAAAAATTATGAAATTATAGGTATCTTGAGAAACGGTTTCACAAATATATAAAAAAATATTAAGTCTATTTGGGTCATTCATAAAAAATTATAATTTTCAATATCAAAATTATTATTATTATTTATTATAAATATGATTAATGTTAATTGGTGTCTGTTTGCACAATATTTGTTAAATATTGTCCCAACAGTGTCTTTCTCTAAAAAGTGGTTTTGGTATTGAATGAATTTGGCCATTGCACTTGGGTTCCTCCAAAATCTGCAAAACGTTGATCTCTTATAATTTAACCTTTTTTTTTTAAATAATGATCTGAAAAGAAAAGAAAAGAAATAATGATGCAATCTGTTCACATAACGTTCTAGAATAACTAGATATGTGTGTGAATATATATTAAATTTAAATTTTAAATATTTTTAATGAAGTCTGAAAAGAATTTTTAAATTGTTTATTTTGAATTTAAAAAGTTTTGGACAAAGGTGATTTTTCTGTTGATTTTACAATTTACATTTACAGTGAGTAAATTGTCATCAATGAAATAAATTATATGTTATATCCTGGTAATACTCGATTATATGGTCTTACTTTGACTAAATTGATGCATAAATAGAATAATTTTATGAAAACATTTGTAAAATTTATGATTCTGTTCATACCATAGTTAAAAGATTGTTACAACTATAAAAAAAAACAAGTTTTACAAATAAAATTATCAGTTTATTTTTATTTAATGAGTGCTTTAATATGATATAAAAATTTGTTATCAATATCTATATTATATTATTACGTTTGAGACACCTAAAGTAACTAATTTTTGGTGTCATTGTATGTTTTAATAATTATATATTAATAAAACATTAAAACTTTAATGCAAATCAAATGTAGCTCAATGAATATAGTTTTTATTTCTAAAATATTAAGTTGTAGGTTCCTACTTTGATCTTTTTTCTTGTTAATTTTTTTAATTCATATATCAAAACTACAATACAATCTTTATTATTCCTTATAATTACATTTGATCTTTATTTAAATATAAATTAAATTAATTATAAAAAATATTGTACAAGCAAATAACGCGTGACGAGAAGAAAGTGTTAGAAATTTTTCTCAAAATCATGTTTTTTACGTATACATGAACATGAAAAATAATATACAGAAGCTTAAATCGATTGTTACCTCCGGCCATTGAAAATTTTGATTTNAGAAGCTTAAATCCATTTTTACCTCCGGCCATTGAAAATTTTGATTTCTCTGATTTTCTTCTCGGTTGATGCCTTCTAAGCACTCCACCCTCTCGATAGATGGTGTATATTTCTTATGAGGTGTGTGCTTAGGGACCTCAATCGCTCTATTTATAGACTTTTCTCATACCATCGATGAGTGTATCAGGAGCCGAGATTCAGAAGGAGAATCTTGTACGCATCTAAATTTTCTTGTCGTCGCCAATATCAATTTGTACACGCTACTTTTTTTAATATGTGTCACATTTTTCTTACATTCTCCCACTTGACACATATATCTCATTTACCATAGCAGAAAACAAAATACATGAATCATGGCGATAGGTCATCTTAAAACGAATATTATCTTCCATGTATTACAATGCATTATGTCTCTCAAATCTGTATAACTTAATGAATAAATCCAATGTTTATTCGAGGTCCAACTTTATTGATATTTCTCAAATCAATGAATATGTACACAACAAATATGAGAAAATATCACATCATAGTTTCATTAAATTTGTTCTTACAACAAAATTACATAAAGGAACCAAGTCTCATTCTTTCTATATGATCCTTAAATTTCAATGGTGGCATGCCCTTAGTTAAAGGATCCGCAATCATCAATTCAGTGCTAATGTGCTCGATAAGTAATTTCTTATCTTTAACACGTTCTCGTATGGTTAAATATTTAATGTCGATGTGCTTGCTTCGACTACCACTTTTGTTATTTTTAGCCATAAAAACAGCAGCTGAATTGTCACAATATGTTCTTAATGGCCTAGATATAGAATCCATAATTCTAATCCCTGAAATGAAACTCTTCAACCATACACCATGTGAGGTTGCCTCAAAACAAGCTACGAACTCAGCTTCCATAGTGGAAGTAGCAGTCAATGTCTACTTTGCACTTCTCCAAGATACAGCTCCACTAGCTAGCATGAAAATATATCCTGGAGTGGATTTTCTTGAATCAATGCAGCCAGCATAGTCTGAATCAGAGTAGCCAATTACTTCCAAATTTTCAGTTCGTCTGAACATAAGCATATAATCTTTGGTCCCTTGAAGGTACCTCATTACTTTCTTTGCAGCTTTCCAATGGTCTAAACCTGGATTACTCTGATATCTTCCCAACATCCCAACAACAAATGAAATTTCAGGTCTAGTACAAACCTGAGCATACATTAAGCTTCCGACATCATAAGCATAAGGAATGTTTTTCATTTGTTCCCGCTCTAGATCATTCTTTCGGCATTGGCTCAAATTGAATTTATCGCCTTTCACAACGGGAGCTATACTTGGTGAACAATCTTTCATCCGATATCTCTCTAAAACTTTGTTGACATAGTTTCTTAAGACATACCTAGAATACCTCTAATTCGGTCTCTATGTATCTTAATGCCAATGACATAAGATGCATCGCCCATATCCTTCGTATAAAAGTTTTTAGAGAGGAATTGTTTCATCTCATATAACAGACCCTTATCATTGGTTGCAAGTAATATATCATCCACATATAGAATAAGGAAACATATCTTGCTCCCACTGACCTTATGGTATATACATTGATCCATGGGGTTCTCAACGAATCCGAATGAAGAGATAACATAATGAAATTTTAAATACCATTGACCGGAAGCTTGTTTCAATCCATATATAGATTTCTTAAGCTTACAAACCAATTGCTCACCATTATTAGAGAAAAATCCTTCAAGTTGTTTCATATAAACCTCTTCCTCTAGTTCTCCATTAAGAAAAGTTGTTTTCACATCCATTTGTTGCAAATCTAAGTCAAAATGTGCAACTAATGCTAGAATGATACGGAGAGAATCTTTCTTAGATAAAGAAGAAAAAGTCTCCTTATAATCGATTCCTTCCTGCTGAGTGAATCCTTTAGCAATGAGTCTTCCTTTATACCTTTCAATGTTGCCTAATGAGTCTTTCTTTGTTTTAAAGA
>NC_133319.1:7032279-7040761 GCF_012295235.1 Primulina huaijiensis | reverse complement strand
CCTTAAAGGCTTCAAGTGCTTCGTTTTTATTATGAAACATGTAGATATACATGTATCGTGAGTAATCATCAATGAAAGAGATGAAGTATTTCGGACTTCGCATGTCCATATCTGGACAACAAATATTTGAATGTATGATTTCTAATATTTCTGTACTCCTCTTGGCACCTTTTTTAGACTTATTGGTCTGCTTTCCCTTTATGCAGTCCACACAAGTCTCAAAATCAGTAAAATCTAAAGTACATAGTACTCCATCATTTACTAATATTTTAATTCTCTCTGTGGAGATGCGTCCCAATCTCCGATGCCATAATATAGAGAAATCTTCATTTATAACACATCTTTTAATACATCCTTGAACATGCATAGTGGTGTTATTATTTTTTAAAGAAATAGAGAAAATACCATCAACCATTGTACCATTTCCAATAAGATTTGATTTATAAAACAAATTTATTGATTTATCCAAAAACTGAAATGAATAACCAAGGGGTACAAGTTTTGAAATTGAAATTAAATTCCTAGAAAACTAGGAACATAAAATATCTTTTCCAATTTTAAATTAAAACCACTATCCAATATAAGGCAGCAAGTCCCAATAGCCTCCACATGCGAAGACATCTTGTTTCCTGAATAGATGCTCCGCTAATTTTCTATTGGCTTCCTTAGGTTTTGCATACCCTGCAAGGTATTTATATCATGGATTGTAGAACCAAAATCAATCCACCATGTGTTATAAATCATATTAACCATATTAGATTCATAACAGACAAATGAAGTAGGAATACCCTTTTTTTCAAGTCAGTATTTAAATTTATTGCAATCCTTCTTCATGTGTCCCGTCTTCTTACAGAAGAAACACTTGGATTCTTTCTTAATGTCAGGTTGAGGTGGAATTATTCATTTCCCTTTTCCCTTGACTTTGGCTTGCTTCTTAAATTTTCCTTGTGTAATCATAAAGACATTATCACTTGTTTCCATTAACAACCTTCATTCCTCTTGAACACACACGGTCATTAATTCATTAATTGACCATTTATCCTTATGTGTGTTGTAAGAAATTTTGAAGGGTCCATATTGCTGTGGAAGAGTGCATAAAATGTAGCGCACAAGAAAAGTCTCAGACATTTCCACTTCAAGTGTCTTGAGCCGAGCCGCTATGTCCCGCATTTTCATTATGTGCTCTCGCACACCTCTCACACTGGTAAGCCTTAATGAAGAGAATTCTATAATTAGGGTGCTAACAAGTGCTTTATCTGAAGACTGAAATTGTTTATCAATAGCCTTCAGTAATTCTCTGACATTATTATACTGATCGACAGAACCACGCATACCAGCATAGATTTTGGTCTTTATGAACATTACGCAGAGTCGATTAAATCGCTCCCATTTTTCATAAAGATCAACATCATCCGGAATGCTGTTTTCAGTAATAGCAGATGGTTCGTCTTTCCGTATAACATAATCAATATCCATACACCTTAATTGAAGAAGAATTCTTTCTTTCCATATTTTATACTTGTCGCCCTTTAGTTCGGGAATATCACATTTCATATCAGAAAAACTCGCAGGTTGCATAAATGCACAAAATATTATATGCTTAAAATTTTGAGACAATATCATGTTTTATCAATGTAATTCATATTTTAAAAATATAGTGACATAAAATTTGCCTGTGGGCTAAAATTTTAATTCAATAAGATTTTTCTGCAACTTTATGATAAAACTATCAAAATATATTTTCATTAACTCCTGTGGGTAAATTAAGAAAAATAAAATTTGATATTTTAACCTAATTAGTTATATAAATATAATAAAAATCCATGTGGGGTAAAATTTATTATGTTTATATAATTAATTACAATTGATTTCTATTATGTGATCCAAATCTACTTAATGCATAATTTTCCATAATTAAGGATGTTGTGTCTATTCCTCAATTATTTAAAATTATACGGTTCATCAGACAAAATTTTGGTTTTACTTAAGGCTTTATATAATAATTATTTCGCAATCAACACTTTCCAAGAGTGCTCCCATGAAAGATAGGTAGGGCTAAGGCCCTTTAAATACCTAACTCCTAGATAGAGCAACGTTCATCAGGGAGATCAGTGGCTAGTCAAGGAAATTTAAACCGATCTATGAAGAACTCTCTCAGATCATGTTTTCTCACGTCACCTTATAATTATTATTCACTTTAATTATCCACATTTATGTGAATCTTTATAATCCAAAACTTTTCATTAAATAACTTTATATTCACATTTTTACTTAATATGAACAAAAACGTTCCCCATCAATTTTTCCCTTGAATCAGAGTAGTGATAAAGTGAGGATCACATTTATGTGAAAATATGGGCTCCTATTCAGTTTTTCTCTTTTATCAGAGTAGTGATAAAGTGAGGATTATTTGTTCATTTGTGAACATCTGAAATATTTTATTATATTATATTATATTCACATTTTACTTGATATGTTCATTTCAAATTATAAACAACTTAATATAATTTAATATGAACATAATGTGAATATTGATTTACCAAAATATTTTCAATACAATTTGCATTTAAAAATTTCAAAAATAAATGCAAACATAATATTAAATTTGCGTGTCCAAAAATAAATATCTATAATATTTGATATAACACGAAAAATTAATTTGTATTGAAAATTTCACTACTTGAACCTTGAGAAGTTAATTCCAAATTAAAATTATTTTATTATTATTAAAAAAATAATAATAAATAATTTAAAAAATTAAATAATTGACCAAATAATTGAAGACAAAGTCTTCCATCACCTTCGATAGCCTATATATATATATTATTTTATGCATTATCTTTTTCATTAATGTACTGCAGGCTATTTATTATTCTCCACGAGATTGTCTCCGATTTGTGAAAACTTTCAACGACAAGGGCCATGCTAATTATATTTATATTAAATTCACTTAGAAGGAATACAATTCAGAATTTAAGTATTACTTCGTCTTCTTCAAGATTTCTCCATTTTCAGAAAAAAAGCAATAGCACTTCTCCGAAAATATTTTGCTCCAAAAAAAAATCTTATTTTTCAAGATTCAAGGAAGAAATTCAAACTTCGATCGAGAACACAATTCTAAGGTAAGTTTCTTTATATTATTATGTCCGATCTTTAAATTTTAAGTTTCTTACGTAAAACTTAAAATTCTTTTCCCAAAATTTCATTATATGAATACAAATTTTTTCAAGAAAGAGATATAGTTGCTCTGATACCAAATATTAGAAATTTTTCTCAAAATCATGTTTTTTACGTATACATGAACATGAAAAACAATATGCGGAAGCTTAAATCGATTGTTACCTCCGGCCATTGAAAATTTTGATTTCTCTGATTTTCTTCTCAGTTGATGCCTTCTATGCACTCCACCATCTCGATAGATGGTGTATATTTCTTATGAGGTGTGTGCTTAGGGATCTCAATTGCTCTATTTATAGACGTTTCTCATACCATCGATGAGTGTATCGGGAGCCGAGATTCAGAAGAAGAATCGTGTACGCATCTAAATTTTCTTGGCCGTCGCCAATATCAATTTGTACACCCTACTTCTTTTAATATGTGTCACGTTTTTCTTACCGAAAGAACAATATATAACTTACAATGGTCCATTGATCCAAAGACCTTTATGGTACTACAGCAAGATAAGAGAGGAAAAAGAGAGAGTTATCCCACCAAAGCAAAAGAGGTAAAGAAATGGTAGATTCCGCAACTCAGGTCTCCAACAGCTGGCCAAAGAAAGGAGATTCGGACTAAAAAAAGGGCCTACAAGGATTTATATTTGTTGAAGGTATGCTGAATATGTCAACATACATAAAAAAAAAAAAACTAATTTAATATTTATAAGAATGTACGATTTATTAAATAATACGATGGATATGAATTTCATGCAAAAAAAAAAAAAAATCAATTTTCTATTTTTCTTGAGATATTTGTTGACTCCTCAAATTATGGTTTAATTGGTTAAAAAAGGCTCAGACAAAGAATCCAATAAAAGTAGTTGTTAAGCATAAAATAATTAATTGTAAGTTGGTTCTATTACCGAAACAAAACCATTGGGCTTACTGATTCAATTGTGGAAATCAACGCAAATACACATGGTTTTAGTTTTAATTTTAATTTTAATTTTAATTTGAACATTACAGAGTTTGCAGAAACCCTGGGCTACGCAGAATCCAGAGAGAACAAAATGACTCGTACAAATTATAGTAGGATCAAATTTTTTGATCTGTGAAGCATGTCTATTTTATTTATATTTATAATAATACATAATATTTTTGATATAAAAAATATTATTTTTTTTTTAGATGATCCAAATATAATATATGTCTCAAAAAAATTTCCTGTGTACAAATTATTCTGCATTTTTTAATTTGTTTGTCATATAAAGTATATAAAATATTTTCATATTAAAGTCCTAAATTTAGATAATTATTTTAAAAAAATTAAAAAATTACAATATAATTATATGTATATTTACTATATTATAATAATTATAATAGTTGAATACCATATACTAACTGTAATGCCCTAGATTTTAGGTGGAATTGCTTGAAGAATAGACCGCACCCGCGCCCCAGTTTCTACCGCACCCGCGGTGTAAGGGCAGAAAGTAGAGTTTTGACTAAAAGAGAGACCGCACCCGCGGTCCAAGATATACCGCACCCGCGGTTGTAACTCATGAAATGTGGAGAATTACAGTAGGGTCACCGCACCCGCGGTCAGAAGTGAGCGCACCCGCGGTCGTCGAGTCCAGAATTTTGGATGGAATGCCGTAGCCTGAGCGCACCCGCGGTGAAAAGCTACCGCACCCGCGATGAGACGTGTTGAGTGAAAAATAAAACATGTGTCCTAGCCATGCATATATAATGTGTCCTTAGTCTCATTCCTTCGAGATTTGCAGCCAGAAATTGAGAGAGAAACCTCCATAGCTAAAGCTTCATTTCACCTTGGATTTGTGATTGTGCAAGATCCAACCAACCGAAATTGAATCCGAGATTAGATTTTTGCTTCTCTTGACAAGGGCTTCGAAAGGGTATATGTTTTAATGTTTTCCAGCATGTTTTGCTATTCATGTGGTGAAGAAATTCATCTATGCTTGCTAGTAAATGTTGTTGAGATGATGGAACACATGTATGTAATATCGGATTGAAAACCGGATAGGATATGGTATGCGATCTTTTTATGTTCCAGCATGTATTGACTTGGGTATATGCAGATTTCAGTATAGTAGATGTTACTATGATGAGAATTATGAATTGTTGGTTATAGATTATTAATGTTGGATTGATCGGTATCGTGAGATTACATCGTTATGCCGTCAAAATGTACCGAGATTTGATATTGAACCGTACTAGTATTGCTTGAAGTTAGAGATTGATATGGTGCATTGTATATAGGATATTTCAGATTATTGGGTTTGACAGATTCGATATCAAGAATACGAGACTTCGACTTCGACTACGACAAAGACTGTGCAACGAAAGGTATAACTCATGTGAACACGGGAAGACATGACTCGATTCAGACTGGATACGAGTTTCCCAAAATCACATACTAGATTCTTATTTATGTTTGTTTATGAGTATGTCTTGATTATAGATTTATATTCAAGCATTTGAGATAGGAGTCATTGACAGATTGTCAAACTAGACGTTCGGTGATATCGACGCATCGGAGCAGATTTCCTCCGATTGTAGATACTCGATACAGACAGGACCGAAGTCTAGGAGTAAGACGTACCGCCACCACAATTGGGAGAGTAGGTGGGAGACTTGTTACGTCTTATTCACACCGGGATCCCTAGACTTATATATGAGTCGAGTTAAAGAATAAGAGTCGAAGAGTTTTATCTGTATTCACTAGTGTGTCATAATTACTGATTTATGTGTTATGATTTTATATTTATTGCATGACATGCATGTATACATGTTTTATACTGGGATTTGTTCTCACCG
Source organism: Primulina huaijiensis (assembly GCF_012295235.1). Taxonomy (NCBI): domain Eukaryota; kingdom Viridiplantae; phylum Streptophyta; class Magnoliopsida; order Lamiales; family Gesneriaceae; genus Primulina; species Primulina huaijiensis. The sequence continues at coordinate 7,034,768 of NC_133319.1, read as the reverse complement.
GAGTTTCCGGCTGTTGTTGTGTCTGTATGTGTACATAACGACAGGTGAGGCAGGATCAGGGTCGCGAGCAAGATGAGAGATCAAGATATTGTGGTGATTTCGGGCATAGCAAATTACTAGTCGTTTTGTACTTGACGTGTACTGGATTTTCTGAACACTAGTATAGGATTGTACTAAAACAGACTTGTATGTACATTATGTTTGTTTAATCAAATCAAGAATAGTTCCATGCTTCATTTATACATTTGATTTACTGTTAAAAGCAAAATTTTGACCCACATTTTCTAGCAATGATCCAACTAATCCCCAAAGATAATCGAGTTAGAGCCCGGGTCCCCACAACAGGTGGTAACAGAGCAGTAGGTTCTGTATAGACTGAGATAGAAGAGAGTGAGCGGGGTAGATCGAGTCGTCTTCCTTGCTTATATCATGCTAGCACACGTCATGATTTATTGCTTTCCCTATTACATGTTGTCTTGTTATCTGAGTTGATTACAGCATGTAATTGCAAAGACTGAATCAGAACCGATTCTGGATCAGAGGTATATGATCAGAGGAGGGCTGAGACAGATTATATAGATTGTGTACTAATCCGTTTGATAATCATATATGCCTCCTCGACGAGTACCGCAACCAGTAGCAGGTCGGGCACCAGAACAAGGCAGTACTTCCAATGATCCGATGGATGTGACCGCTACACCGATGGAGACTTTGTTAAAGCGGTTTCAGTCGTTCCGACCACCTACACTGAAGGGCACAGAGAATTCAGTTGAATGTGAAAGCTGGTTAGATGACATCGAGATGTTATTTGATTCTCTTGACTACACCGATGAACAACGAGTTAAACTAATTGGGCATCAACTGCAAGAAGTTGCCAAGAATTGGTGGCTTACCACAAAGAGGTCCTTGGAGCATCGTGGTACAGAGGTCACTTGGAAAGTGTTCAAGACAGAGTTCTATCAGCAATTCTTTCCCGTCTCCTATCGAAAGGACAAAGGTGCTGAATTTTCCAACCTGAAACAGGAACAGCTGAACATCGAAGAATATGTCGCTAAGTTCTCCATCTTGCTCCGATTTGCTCCCCACATTGCTGAGAACGACGAGGCCGTTGCGGATCAGTTTATCAATGGCCTGAATCCTGAGATATTCACATTGGTGAACACGGGACGACCCAACAATTTTTCTGATGCCTTGAACAGGGCGAAAGAAGCAGAAGCAGGGTTGCTTAGGCAACGAAGCACTTCTTATACCACTCCGACTCCTAGACCAACCCAGCCCTCGGGTCAGTATCAGCAACCACCTCCCAGATTCGAGAGTGGTGGTAGCAGCAGTGGGAGGAAAGATAGTTTGAAAGTGAAGGGGAAGCAGTTCAAGAAATCAGGGAGCAGTTCGTCGAGCTCCAGTGGGCCGAGACAGACAGGGTCGGGCCAGAGATCAGAATATACAGGGGTTTACTGTAGTTCTTGTGGAGGTAGACATGCCACCGAGCAGTGTCAGGGCGTGATGGGTCGCTGCAACATTTGCAGACAGCAGGGCCACTTCGCCAAGGTCTGTCCACAGAGAAATGCACAGCAGACTCAGAGTGTAGGAGCATCTGGCTCTGTAGCTCAGCCAGAGAGGCAGGCGTCATCTGTTCATTCATTCCAGGCGGCCCCTACATCGACACATCCCAGAGCTCGAGGTGGCCAGACAGTGAGCCAACCTCCCAGACAGCAGGCTCGAGTATTTGCACTGACAGAAGAGCAGGCTCAGGATGCCCCTGATGACGTTATAGCAGACATGCTAACCAAGTACAGAGCGACAGTAGATTGTTTCCACAAGGTTGTTAGATTTAGACCAGAGATGGCTGAAGAGTGGAAGTTCTACGGCAAAGGGACTAGAGCTAAGATTCCTTTGATTTCAGTATTGTCTATGACTCGATTACTACAGAAAGGAGCAGAGGGGTTCCTTGTCTATTCATTAGATTTACTGAAATCGAGCCCAGCATTGGCAGATCTGCCAGTGGTTTGCGAGTTTGCAGATGTGTTCCCCGATGAGATTCCGGGATTTCCTCCAGTCAGAGAGGTAGATTTTAGCATCGACCTAGTACCAGGTACGGTTCCTATTTCTCGAGCTCCTTATAGAATGGCACCGATAGAATTGAAAGAATTGAAAGAACAGCTTGAAGATTTGCTGGCCAAGGGATATATCAGACCGAGTGTATCTCCTTGGGGCGCACCAGTGCTATTCGTGCGAAAGAAAGACGGTTCGATGAGATTGTGTATCGATTACCGGCAACTGAACAAGGCAACAGTAAAGAACAAATACCCATTGCCTCGCATCGACGATTTGTTTGATCAGTTGCAGGGATCCTCTGTCTATTCCAAGATCGACTTGCGATCTGGATATCATCAGCTGCGAGTCAGAGATTCAGATATACCGAAGACTGCATTCCGAACCAGGTATGGACATTTCGAGTTTATTGTCATGCCTTTTGGTTTAACGAATGC
>NC_133319.1:7021180-7030491 GCF_012295235.1 Primulina huaijiensis | reverse complement strand
CCCAGTTTCTACCGCACCCGCGGTGTAAGGGCAGAAAGTAGAGTTTTGACTAAAAGAGAGACCGCACCCGCGGTCCAAGATATACCGCACCCGCGGTTGTAACTCATGAAATGTGGAGAATTACAGTAGGGTCACCGCACCCGCGGTCAGAAGTGAGCGCACCCGCGGTCGTCGAGTCCAGAATTTTGGATGGAATGCCGTAGCCTGAGCGCACCCGCGGTGAAAAGCTACCGCACCCGCGATGAGACGTGTTGAGTGAAAAATAAAACATGTGTCCTAGCCATGCATATATAATGTGTCCTTAGTCTCATTCCTTCGAGATTTGCAGCCAGAAATTGAGAGAGAAACCTCCATAGCTAAAGCTTCATTTCACCTTGGATTTGTGATTGTGCAAGATCCAACCAACCGAAATTGAATCCGAGATTAGATTTTTGCTTCTCTTGACAAGGGCTTCGAAAGGGTATATGTTTTAATGTTTTCCAGCATGTGTTGCTATTCATGTGGTGAAGAAATTCATCTATGCTTGCTAGTAAATGTTGTTGAGATGATGGAACACATGTATGTAATATCGGATTGAAAACCGGATAGGATATGATATGCGATCTTTTTATGTTCCAGCATGTATTGACTTGGGTATATACAGATTTCAGTATAGTAGATGTTACTATGATGAGAATTATGAGTTGTTGGTTATAGATTATTCATGTTGGATTGACCGGTATCGTGAGATTACATCGTTATGCCGTCAAAATGTACCGAGATTTGATATTGAACCGTACTAGTATTGCTTGAAGTTAGAGATTGATATGGTGCATTGTATATAGGATATTTCAGATTATTGGGTTTGACAGATTCGATATAAGGAATACGAGATGTACAGGCCTAGAAATCCTTACTTGAAAATTTACGGAAAAATTAAAAATTTTCTTTTAAACTATATGAAATATCCAGTCCATAAAATAAACTGTTAAATAATGTATCATGTTTAAAAATAGCAGCGGAAGAATTTAATGTTGTAAAAATAACTGTAAAAATTTTATCCAACGGTAGGTAAAATGTTTGAGCGATAACAATAATAAATGCTGAAAAGTGAGGTCCTCGGGTCCCACTATTGCCGACTCGAGCTGGCTCACTGATCCCCGCCCTCGGTCTCGACATCATCAGTACCTACAACAATCAAGGCTAGTGAGTCTAAAGACTCAGCATGCATATATCGTAAATAACAAGTAAATAAATAATAAAGTCGCATGCAAGTGAAAATATCCTGTAATGAGGTGTAACGTAGAATATCATTTCAAAAGTAATTATAATACGTGCATAACTGAACTGAAAATATCATAGTGAAAATGTTTGCTCCTTGGAGCCCTATAATGAAATAACTTGTAATAATTTTCTGGTGAGATTATGGTCTATGCAAGTGGTCCCTGAACTGAGATGAACTGAACTGACCGGTAACTGGCGACCGGGCCGGTAACTGGCGACCGGACTTAATAATGTATGTCTGATCAGACTACTGCCACAGTATACTGGGTGAAACAACTGAACTGACCGGTAACTGGCGACCGGGCCGGTAACTGGCGACCGGACTTAAGCATGATAGTAAAGTGACCACAAGCAATATCGCATAAATCTCAAAATGAATATTTGCACGTAATATAATTAACTAACATAATTAAATATGAACAATTTCGATCTTCTTGCAATAAAATCATGTACTTGCGATATTTAAAAATACCTATATGGCTTGATTGAAGAGTGAAAGAAGATATAAACATGCCTTGGTTTGTTTTGACAGAAAACAAACGAAATAACGACGCGGCGCGGTGGAGACGGAGTGCTCTTCACTTTCTTACTTTTTCTCTCTTAATTCCTTTAAACCAAGCATGCACCATAATTATTATAATAGCGTAAAAATCGTAAACGTGATGCATGAACATTTAAAATATCATGAATTTGTGCTCAGGGCGCTGCTAGGACTAAAATCTCACCACGGGTGAAAAATGACCATTTTGCCCCTGGAAACCCAAAAATTATCGTTTTGCCTCTAGACGTAAAATTCCACGTTTTTGACATTTTCTTAATTCCATTGACTCTAACATGTCCCAAATAATTATTTAAGCCTAGAAGAATTTTTCCATATTTTTATTTGGCTTAAATCGATGAATCCTAAATAAATATTTAAATATAACATATTAATGTGTTTTAAATCATGAATTAAACCAAACCTCAACATAAAATTCTCAAATTAAAAATTTAGACTTCTAATAATTATTTGAACTTAAATATAATTTTCCATAATTTTACTAAGCTTAAATCTAGGCGTTTCAATTAATTCTTTAATTAATGTTTCGTGCGGCGACTAAATCCTGGATAAATCCAAAACTCATTATTTTGATCCGAAACTTACCAAACTCCTTAAAATATCCCAAAACATATTTATAAGCATTCCTAGACGTAAACTCGAGCCAAAATCACAACTTACCCAATTTGTTTAAAAACTTAGCTCGGGGTCCCGGTTTTAACCCGAATCGAACCGAAACTTAACCAAAACTTTCCCAACTTTTTATCACACCTTAAAAACATTAAAAAGCTCCTAAATCATTAACCTCAGACCCTTAAATTCACGATTGGACCCCCATTAAATCGCTGGACCCTCGGCCCTCCCAACAAGACACGTTCACCCCCTTTACTCACCCCTCTAAATCACGAGTTATCCTTCCCCCCACCGAAAACAGCCCTCAACCAATCACACCTTGGCTACTCTAGACTCCCCTGGACCCAAAGAATCCACGCCTACTCCTCCATGCACGAATCACAGCTCACCCGCTCGGAAAATGTTTCTCGCACCCTACGCGGCTAACCACTCACCCCTAGTTCGATCTGTTTGCTAGCTCGTCTCAGCACTTTCCGAGTCTTTCCAGGCCGTGGTTCAGACCCCTCAAGGTCTATTCCATGGCTTGCTATGGCTCCTGCAACGCTGGCCTATGCCACCCCGCAGATCTACCCAATACGATCCCATAACCAAAAATTGTGGACCATCGTGGATCACTCCTACTCTACGATCTGTGGCCTCATTTCCAGCCTAATATTTCTCTCCTTCTCGATGATCCCAGACCTCAACTCATCTCATGACAGTCCCCTTGCACCAACATAAGCAAAACCGTGAGATAGTATGAAAAATGCATGTCATGAACTCAAAACCAAAATTCCTACCCATTCACGGTTGGATCGAGAATTTAAAAGTAAAAACACTTATATCAGAATGAAATACGTGTATGATGCGTAAAGAATAGAACAATGCGTGCCTTGATGCAATAAATGCAAGAAAACTCGAAGCGGGGAACGCCGGGGAAACTTTGATGCAAGAATGAGCTATGGCCGAGAGGTTGTTGCTGATTTTCTTGAGGAAACCGAGACAAAATGAGAGGGGAGGGGTGGTGTCGGCTGATAGGAGGATTAGGTTTAGGTTAAATGAGGTTTAGGTAGATAATTAAATAGATAACAATTAGATAATGGGCCAAAGTTCACCATTTAAAAGTTTTAAAAGTCTTTTAAGTCCAACAAGCTTAAAAGTAGGCCCATTAAGTCCAAACGCACTCCTGAAGAATATTTCGTGTTTGAAAGATTTTGAAAATATTAGCCGAACCATTAAAAAGTTCCCCGATTCGATAAAATTATCGTACCGCTAAAAATTAAAATCCTACGGGTCAAAATATCCAAAAATTCCCATTTTTGAAAATTACACTTAAAACGCATTAAATTAATTTATAAAAATAAATCATGTAATAAAATAATTTTCCTGAAAATTCTCGGGTCTCCGTTCCTCGTTCGATCGTGAAATGCATCTAGAAACCCTAATGCATGAACTTTAAAATAAATCATGAATTAAATCCTATCATGCATGAATTATGCCTAAAATGCATAAAAATAATTAAACACAAATTCATGGAATAAACATGCATTTTATGTTTTAAAACAATTTAATAAAGTACCAAAGAATTTAATAACTCGCATGCATGTGGTTCATGTGGACTTTCAGATTTTCGGGACATTACAATCTACCCCCCTTAAATTGAATTTCGTCCCTGAAATTCGCTTATCCTCGATGAACAAAAGTTTAGACTCTTAATTCTAGTATCCCAATACTCCACGCTTTCGCTGCGTTACTCTGATAAAATAAGTGTAAGTTGTCATTACGTCTCTTCAATCCTAATTAAATTGCCTACCAAAATCCTCGTTTGCGAATCGTAACTTAAAACGTCTTATTGTGACTAAGTTCTATTTTCCTAATACCTCGAATTTCGACTTACCTCGTAATTCCTCATACTAGAAATGGATGTCCACACTTTATCGTATCTTACTTTACTTATACTATACCCGTAATATTCATTGACCTATTACATTAGCATTTATGCTGTTCAACTTAGGAAACATTAGTCCCAAAATTAACTGACCGACTTCTATCTTCGATGATACACTTAAAAATTAAACATTATCTCAACCTCATAACAAGATTAGTCTAAGATCCTTGAATCAGATGTTTATATTACGGCACGAAACTTACGTAACTCTACTATTTACAAGTACATCTCAAATATAAAATAGTTGCAAATCTTAATCTTCGAGTAACGTTAATCCATAAAACCCAAAATATATCATATCAATCTCCTACCTATATTTTAAGTCCTTCAAATCCTAATTACAATATAGTTGAGGCCTAAGACCCTTGGACTTTCCTCATTGGAACGAATATCGCATTCTTACGTATCCTCAAAGCTTTATTAATACCAGCGTAAAAACTTAATAATTTATCCCCTGTTAATGTTGGACTAACTCTAATAAATCAACTTCACTTATAACCCACAGAATTCTAGAATTCCAATATCAAAAATTTAGATTTCTTAGTCGATAAAAATCTTAATGTTCATTCATTGATAACTTATGTTGAACACAACTAATCCCCTTTTGTTTTTGTTTGACGCAATAATTTCATTCTGAACAAATATCTCATAAATTTGAAATTCAAACGTACCTAATCCAAATGGATTTGGATAAAATAATTCAAAAAAACATATCCGCTTAGTCCCAAGTTTGTTAATGACTTCCAACAGTTCTCAAGACAAGGTGTCTGCCTCACCTCTTACGTGCGTCTATCAATTAAACTAACCATCATCGTACCCAATTTTCCAAATTTTATTTTATTTAATTTTATTTATTTATTTATTATTTTGTTTTACAAGGTATAATCTTAACTGTTAAGATCATGACCTAAACTTGTGACGCACCAAATTTATGTTCCCAAAAATTTACTAACTCAAGGTTTATTCTTATAACTTAACTAAATGATCAAATTAACCTTAACTCGCCATCACTTTAAATTCTTAATTTGCCACGACATCATTTCACTAACGGTTAAATTTTCACTCCTAAGATTGATTCATCCTACAATGTCCTTGGTTACCGTTCATTATAACATTATCACCCAAATATCTAAATATTCTATAGTTCCTTCGAGCCTAAATAACCGAAAAGTCCTATCCTTTAAACCGTTCAATTCTCACTTACTACTAAATAAGTTCTCAAATTTCTTAAAATTGTAAAATTAATTCTTACTTTCCTCGAACATCATTCAATTTTTTTCCCTAAATCTCGAAAATTCCACAATTACCCGTGCGTCCTCAGTATTCCCAATTTCATTTTCTGGATTTCCCGTATCATAAGGTTCAATAGCCTTAATTTTATTAAACCCAAAATTGATTCCCATAACACGTCTTACATTTCTTAAACCCCAAGTGTTCCTCAAAAGTTCGCGTTTAATCCCTAAAATTTTTGAAAATTGCAATCTGGCCCTTACAGTTCTCCAAATTTACATTTTGGCCCTACAACTCTTCGAAATTCGCATTATTGTCCCCATAAAATTTTCCATCTTTACCTCATTAAACTTTTAAATTCTCGAACTCAAAATTTAATCCCAAAATTTGGTAAATTCGAAATTAGTGCCTTAGAATTTTATTTTTGAACTTAGGTCCTCAAATCATTGGTTATTACAATTAGGTCCTCAAAATTCTCGATTCCTGTAATTCATTCATTAAATCTATCCAGTTGGAGCATGCATCCTAAATAAATTCTCATAATTAATCTTACATTTTTATAGATACTTAAAATCCTCAAATTGTACTTTTATAATCCTAAAGATTGTCGTAGTCTTCGAATCGTTATTGCTCATATGAAATCCTCAAAAATTCACTCGACTAGCAACCAAGAACCATCAATAATTTCTTAGAATTTCTACAAGTCCCAAAAGCATTCATAATTTTCAAGATTAACTTATGACCCATAAGGAGGACATCAGTACTACTGACCTAAAAATTAATGTAGTCAAATCATTTTCAACTTCTCCTAAAGCCCAATATTCGAATTCTTAGACATTTCCAATTCCAACGTAACCAACCTGCATAATTACATTATTTTTTTAAATTTAAATAAATAATGCATAACCAAAATCTGAACGTAAAAGATTTCATGAAAACCTGCTGTTAAAATATTTCATGCTTTAAATAAAATGCGTAAATGTAAAACTTACAGACCGAAGACGTGACTTCGTGAGCTTCTCGTGGTCAGTAGTAGTACAACCCTTTACAGAACCATTGCTCTGATACCAGCTGTAAAGGCCTAGAAATCCTTACTTGAAAATTTGCGGAAAAATTAAAAATTTTCTTTTAAACTATATGAAATATCCAGCTCATAAAATAAACTGTTAAATAATGTATCATGTTTAAAAATAGCAGCGGAAGAATTTAATGTTGTAAAAATAACTGTAAAAATTTTATCCAACGGTAGGTAAAATGTTTGAGCGATAACAATAATAAATGCTGAAAAGTGAGGTCCTCGGGTCCCACTACTGCCGACTCAAGCTGGCTCACTGATCCCCGCCCTCGGTCTCGACATCATCAGTACCTACAACAATCAAGTCTAGTGAGTCTAAAGACTCAGCATGCATATATCGTAAATAACAAGTAAATAAATAATAAAGTCGCATGCAAGTGAAAATATCCTGTAATGAGGTGTAACGTAGAATATCATTTCAAAGGTAATTATCATACGTGCATAACTGAACTGAAAATATCATAGTGAAAATGTTTGCTCCTTGGAGCCNCTGGCGACCGGACTTAAGCATGATAGTAAAGTGACCACAAGCAATATCGCATAAATCTCAAAATGAATATTTGCACGTAATATAATTAACTAACATAATTAAATATGAACAATTTCGATCTTCTTGCAATAAAATCATGTACTTGCGATATTTAAAAATACCTATATGGCTTGATTGAAGAGTGAAAGAAGATATAAACATGCCTTGGTTTGTTTTGACAGAAAACAAACGAAATAACGACGCGGCGCGGTGGAGACGGAGTGCTCTTCACTTTCTTACTTTTTCTCTTAAACCAAGCATGCACCATAATTATTATAATAGCGTAAAAATCGTAAACATGATGCATGAACATTTAAAATATCATGAATTTGTGCTCAGGGCGCTGCTAGGACTAAAATCTCACCACGGGTGAAAAATGACCATTTTGCCCCTGGAAACCCAAAAATTATCGTTTTGCCTCTAGACGTAAAATTCCACATTTTTGACATTTTCTTAATTCCATTGACTCTAACATGTTCCAAATAATTATTTAAACCTAGAAGAATTTTTCCATATTTTTATTTGGCTTAAATCGATGAATCCTAAATAAATATTTAAATATAACATATTAATGTGTTTTAAATCACGAATTAAACCAAACCTCAACATAAAATTCCCAAATTAAAAATTTAGACTTCTAATAATTATTTGAACTTAAATATAATTTTCCATAATTTTACTAAATTTAAATCTAGGCGTTTCAATTAATTCTTTAATTAATGTTTCGTGCGGCGACTAAATCCTGGATAAATCCAAAACTCATTATATTTATCCGAAACTTACCAAACTCCTTAAAATATCCCAAAACATATTTATAAGCATTCCTAGACGTAAACTCGAGCCAAAATCACAACTTACCCAATTTGTTTAAAAACTTAGCTCGGGGTCCCGGTTTTAACCCGAATCGAACCGAAACTTAACCAAAACTTTCCCAACTTTTTATCACACCTTAAAAACATTAAAAAGCTCCTAAATCACTAACCTCAGACCCTTAAATTCATGATTGGACCCCCATTAAATCGCTGGACCCTAGGCCCTCCCAACAAGACACGTTCACCCCCTTTACTCACCCCTCTAAATCCCGTGTTATCCTTCCCCCCACCGAAAACAGCCCTCAACCAATCACACCTTGGCTACTCTAGACTCCCTTGGACCCAAAGAATCCACGCCTACTCCTCCATGCACGAATCACAGCTCACCCGCTCGGAAAATGTTTCTCGCACCCTACACGGCTAACCACTCACCCCTAGTTCGATCTGTTTGCTAGCTCGTCTCAGCACTTTCCGAGTCTTTCCAGGCCGTGGTTCAGACCCCTCAGGGTCTATTCCATGGCTTGCTATGGCTCCTGCAACACTGGCCTATGCCACCCCGCAGATCTACCCAATACGATCCCATAACCNGATCAAGTCATTTTCAAGAAATTTTGCATTTCTTGATTCCACAATTCTAGTGTTGTGTGATGGACAATAGAATCTGTACCCTTTGGATTTTTCGGCATACCCATTAAAATACCCACTTATAGTTCTTGGGTCCAGTTTCTTTTCATGTGGGTTGTAACCTCTTATTTCAGAAGGACAACCCCAAACGCGTATATGTTGCAAACTCGGTTTCCAACTTTTTAATAACTCAAATGGCGTCTTTGTGACAGCATTAGTTGGAACTCGGTTTAATATATACACAGCTGTCTTAAGAGCTTCAGTCCACAAGGATTTAGGAAGTTTAGAGCTACTAAACATGCTCCTCACCATGTCCAATAATGTTCGATTTCTCCTCTCAGCTACGCCATTTTGGTCCGGAGAACCAGGCATAGTATATTGGGCAACAATCCCATGTTCTTGGAGAAATTTCGCAAACGGACCAAATGCCTGTCCATTCTCAGTGTATCTACCGTAATATTCTCCACCTCTATCTGTTCTCACAATCTTAATATGTTTTCCACATTGCTTCTCCACTTCAGCCTTAAAAACCTTAAAGGCTTCTAGTGCTTCGTTTTTGTTATGAAGCATGTAGATATACATGTATCGTGAATAATCATCAATGAAAGAGATGAAGTATTTCGGACTTTGAATGTCCATATCTGGACAACAAATATCTGAATGTATGATTTCTAATATTT
>NC_133319.1:7003510-7020734 GCF_012295235.1 Primulina huaijiensis | reverse complement strand
ATTGGGAGAGTAGGTGGGAGACTTGTTACGTCTTATTCACACCGGGATCCCTAGACTTATATATGAGTCGAGTTAAAGAATAAGAGTCGAAGAGTTTTATCTGTATTCACTAGTGTGTCATAATTACTGATTTATGTGTTATGATTTTATATTTATTGCATGACATGCATGTATACATGTTTTATACTGGGATTTGTTCTCACCGGAGTTTCCGGCTGTTGTTGTGTCTGTATGTGTACATAACGACAGGTGGGGCAGGATTAGGGTCGCGAGCAAGATGAGAGATCAAGATATTGTGGTGATTTCGGGCATAGCAGATTACTAGTCGTTTTGTGCTTGACGTGTACTGGATTTTCTGAACACTAGTATAGGATTGTACTAAAACAGACTTGTATGTACATTATGTTTGTTTAATCAAATCAAGAATAGTTCCATGCTTCATTTATACATTTGATTTACTGTTAAAAGCAAAATTTTGACCCACATTTTCTAGCAAAGATCCAACTAATCCCCAAAGATAATCGAGTTAGAGCCCGGGTCCCCACACTAACTAGAAGTCTTGATATAATTTTGAATTTCCTAAAATACTATTTATTCTTATCAATTGCTCTCTCCCAAAGCACAACACTCATTGTTCTCCCTCTAAACAAACTCGACGTCATTTTGGTTCTCTTTCAAAGAAGAGCACACATCGATTGTTAAATTTTAATGGATGATTTTTTGTTGTTGTTGATTTCGGTTTTTATTTTTGTTTTCCAATCATCTTAATTTATGAATTTTGTTTACCAAAATAGGAAAGGTTGTGTGTATCAGATATAAGTGTTATCTCGAATGTTGTAACACATCGCGACAACATGCAGTGAAATAATATAAATACAAATAAATAAATTAATTAAAAAATAACGTAAAGATAATTATGCACATGTAAACACACTTGTGCGATGCTTCATGAAAAAATAATCACTAGAAAATAAATCGAGTTTACAAAATCAATACCAATTAAAAACAAAACACTATCTTACCTAACAAGTCAATAAAGTAAATTGCATGTTAAAATATCAAAACAAAAATAACCAAAACACGAGAATGCAAATATATGTGGTCAATATTGGGAGCAACAAAACAATTCTTCAATAAACACTTTGTATGAGTATTGTCTTCAAATGTCCCGAACACGTCACGACAACACATTGAAATAGCGATGCTTCTTATTTACGAGTTCTTCTGAAAATTCTCGAGCTTTATCTCTGTCCTCTCGTATCTCGCTCATCTATTGTACAACAATCATTCTTCAATATGTATAGACATGTTTTGATCTTGATATGATTCCTTTAATAGATTCATACAAGATAGGAAAAATAGTCTTACATTAGAAAACATACTCTTTTAAGTATTAAATATAAAATATAGAGTTTAAGAAACTCAATATTATAAAAAGACAAAACTCTTAATATATAATCTTATTTAAAAGAAAAAAATAATTTTAAAGAATTATGTCTTACAATGCATGCAATACAAGTCACGTTTTCTTTCATATCTGATTATAAAAAAAACAAAAGAGTTTTCATGGGAGTGACAAATTAATAGTACACTTGGAAATTCACAATTTTGTTTTTCATATTTTTGTATAGATATGATTTCTAATTTTTTTTTGGTTGTTTATGAGTTTTTATTAAAAAAATATGTAGTCGATGACCATACGTTTATTAAATTTATTTTGTTATAAATTAAGTTGGTCTAGGTAAAATTTGTGCAAAATTTAATTAAATTGAGTTTTCCGTATAAAAAAGTAGGGTATTGAGAAAACGTTATTAGCTATAACTTTTAGATATAAAAATATTTTTGTAGGAGAAGTTTATTAATTATTCTTAATAAGTTTAATCCCAAGGTAAATTACATCTTTGAAATAAACTCCAGCCTTTGTACCTATATAAACGTATTCGTTTTTTGAGTTTATATGACAAAAAACTAAAATTAAAACTCTAATATATTTTTGAAAATATAGTGTTTAGCATAAAAATAAACAATATTTTCATTTTTGAGCTTGACAATAAATATTTAATTTAATATAATATTCTTTACCGAGAGAGTCTCGAGAAATTGAGCCTAAAAATCTGGGAATTTGATGCCAATGCCGAGGCAATTCTTGAACGATGCCCCGAAATTCTTCCATCTTCACCGAAAGTACCGTTACTATTTCTTCTATTTCCTCCTTTTCTCGCTCCAAATTCTTGCACAAAACGCCATCAGCGCTTCCAACAGTGAAGTTTCTGTTTTATTTTATTGGATTCATTCTTCTTCATTGACTCTTTCTGCTCTGTCAAATTGGAACTCGCGAGATTCTAACCCTTGTAAATGGTCTTACATCACTTGTTCTCCTGATTATTTTGTCACGGAGATAAATATTCAGTCCATTCAGCTCGGTATTCCTTTTCCTTCAAATCTTTCCTCCCTGCGATTTCTTGAAAGGGTCACCATTTCCGGGGCTAATCTTACTGGAACAATCCCAGTTGATATTGGAGACTGTCTCTCGCTCAAAGCAATCGATGTCAGTTCGAACAGTCTTGTGGGGAGTATTCCTTCAACCTTTGGGAACCTTAAAAGCCTGGAGGAGTTGACATTGAATTCTAATCAATTAACTGGAAAGGTTCCACTTGAGCTAGGGAACTGCAGTAGCCTGACAAGTCTTCTATTATTTGACAACAGTCTAAGCGGAAGCATTCCTGCTGAGCTTGGAAACCTGGCAGGTTTAGAAATCCTGAGGGCTGGAGGGAATCAAGATATCAATGGGGAAATCCCTGATGAGCTTGGAAATATCCAGAATCTGCGAGTTTTGGGTTTAGCTGATACTAAAATTTCCGGTGCAATTCCAGCTTCCCTTGGTAAGTTGAAGAAGCTTCAGGTTCTGTCTCTTTACACGACAATGCTTTCAGGTGAAATCCCCCCCTGAGTTAGGCAATTGCTTGGAGCTTGTGGACTTGTATTTGTAGAAAAGAACAGCCTGTCAGGCTCGCTTCCGAAGGAACTAGGAAAGCTTCAGAAATTGGAGAAACTGTTGCTATGGCAGAATAGTTTCGTGGGCCCTATTCCAAAAGAGCTTGGTGATTGCAGAAACTTGGTGATTCTTGATGTTTCGTTGAACTTCTTGACATGAAGCATACCGGAGACTTTTGGGTACCTGACCGATCTTGAGGAATTAATGCTCAGTACCAACAATATTTCGGGCACAATCCCTGCTGTTATTTCCAATGCCACGAGCTTGATACAGTTTCAAATCGACAGAAATCAGATTTGTGGCTCAATTCCGTCAGAACTTGAATCTTTGACTCAGCTTCAAGTTTTCTTTGCTTGGGATAACGAGCTTGAGGGAATCATTCCTGCAACATTGTCCGGTTGCAAAAGCCTCCAGGACCTGGATTTGTCGCGCAATGCTTTGACAGGCAGCCTACCCAAGAGCCTTTTTCAGCTAAAAAATCTAACCAAGCTTCTCTGTATCTTTAACGATATATCTGGTTCTTTACCACCAGAGATAGGTGACTGCAAATCTCTTACAAGATTGAGGCTCTCTGGCAACAAAATCACCGGAGAAATACCAAAAGAAATTGGATTTCTTACCAATCTGAGCTTTCTAGATCTCTCTGATAACCACTTAATCGGATCAGTGCCTGATGAAATCCGCAATTGTGGAGAACTGCACATGTTGAATCGGGCTGGAAATTCACTCACCGGATATGTGCCTCGTTCTATCTCTACGCTGAGTAAACTTGAGGTGTTGGATGTTACAACGAATCATTTATCTGGACCGATTCCAGGGAGTTTTGGAGAATTTTTTCTCTCAACAGGCTTTCACTTGGCAGCAATTCCTTTTCAGGGCCAATCCCTTCAACCCTCGGTCGCTGTTCAAGGCTTCAGTTACTTGACTTAAGTCAGAACCAGCTGTTTGGAAGCATCCCGGTTGAAATATTTGAAATCGAAGCTCTTGAAATCGCTTTGAATCTCAGCTGGAATAGCTTGACAGGGGAAATCCCTCCTCAGATTGTTGCTTTGAACAAGCTTTCAGTACTTGACCTTTCCCACAATAAGCTTGGAGGAGATCTGATGTCTCTTGCGGGGCTCTTAAACCTTGTTTCACTGAATGTCTCTTACAACAATTTCACAGGTTTTCTCCCAGATAATAAGCTGTTTCGGCAGTTATCTTCAACTGAACTGACAGGAAATCAAGGCCTGTGTACTCGGGGACGTAACTCATGTTTCCTGAGAGATGCAAAAGAAATGGGACTGCCTGGTGACCGCAGTATTACTTCATGGCGGCTAAAACTGGCTATTGCATTGCCGTCTGTCGTTACTGCAGCCTTGGAGATTCTTGGAATAGTAGCAGTTTTAATGGTTAGAAAAATCAGCAAGAATACCGATTCTGAATTGGGAGGACCTGATTCTGTTTCTTGGAAATTTACACCGTTTCAAAAACTGAATTTCTCGGTCGATCAGGTTTTAGGTTGTCTGGTCGAATCCAACACAATCGGTAAGGGATGCTCGGGAATTGTTTACCGAGCAGAACTTGACAATGGTGAAGTCATTGCAGTAAAGAAGCTATGGCCAACGGCTGTACAAGTTGGTTACAACTGTCAAAATGATCAGTTGGATGGTAACTCGGTTCGAGATTCCTTCTCAACCGAGGTGAAGACTCTTGGGTCAATCCGACACAAGAACATCGTCAAGTTCTTGGGTTGCTGTTGGAATCAGAATACGAGGTTGCTTATGTACGATTACATGCCCAATGGAAGCCTAGGAAGTCTCCTCCATGAAAAGAGCGTACCGTGCTTGGATTGGGATGTGAGGTATCGGATTATATTAGGTGCAGCTCAAGGTTTAGCGTATTTACACCACGATTGTGTTCCCCCTATCGTGCACAGAGATATCAAGGCGCGTAACATTTTGATAGGTTTCGATTTTGAGCCGTATATTGCTGATTTCGGGCTTGCTAAGCTCGTTGATGATGGTGATTTTGTTCGTTCTTCTATTACAGTTGCTGGTTCATATGGTTATATCGCTCCAGGTTCGTTCAAGAACTAGATTTAAATCCGTTCTTATTCAATTCATTTTCATCATCTCTTGCAAAACCCGAATTTGGATACATCACGTTGACAAGTTCAACAAATTCTGTTTCCTTGGTTGTGCAGAATATGGATACAGGATGAAGATCACAGAGAAAAGCGACGTCTACAGCTACGGAGTCGTCGTTCTTGAAGTCTTAACGGGTAAACAAACGACTGATCCCACCATACCGGAAGGCCTTCACATTGTGGATTGGGTGAGGCAAAAAAGAGGTGGAACTGAGGTGCTAGACCCCAGTTTACACCAAAGACCAGACCCCGAAATTCAAGAAATGATGCAAACTTTAGGAGTTGCAATGCTTTGCGTGCATCCTTCTCCCGAAGATCGTCCCACAATGAAGGATGTAGCAGCAATGCTTAAAGAAATAAGATATGAAAGAGATGAAATCACTAAACTTGATCATGTTGTGATAAAAGGATCAAAAGTTAGTGACGCAGAATTAAATACGGTGAAGGACCGTCCTATAAGATGAAGAGCCTGTATCTTTAGAATAACAATTCAAGCTTTTCAGCAAAATCAAAGATTGCGGATCATAAAATGTTCCAAAACATTTGATAATTGACGTGCAAAATAAAATATTATTTTGTCCACACGTATTCTTTTAGTCAGACACATCGATACTACTACGCATACCATATTGAACTTATAAGTTGTTGATACACACATATTTTGGTTGAGATATGTTATATTATAATTTTTTTTGTGTATCTCTCGACACATTGATGTTGGGATATCGGTTTTTCTCGTGTCCAAATCGCAGCGGAAGTTTTAAAATTTTATGTTGAATTTCAAAATGTTTGGACACTCGCATGGTTTAGATGATATAATCATACATAGGATGTCGGAAGATATACCTTAGTGAATAATTCACTCGGGTCCAACTATTCCGGCATTAGCGGACGTAGCTCTTGTTGTAAATCCCTACGAACTTTCTTCGAACCTCCTTATTCGATCTTCGAATCAAGTCCACGACCGGATTACTTATTCCTCTTCTAACTTGCACAAGAAACTATAAATATATTTTGCGTAGAGATAGAATACGAAGAAGAAATCGACTCTATACCTATTATTTAGGGTGGCCAAAGACTTCAAATATGAGAGCTGAAATTTTGTTTGCCTAAAATTTTCCACCGAATGCATGCTATCTATATTAATAAGGATAAGAAATCCTTATTTTATTACTAATCATTTTTTATTTAATTAATTAATCTTTTTTATTTAATTAATTAGATTAATTAAGTTAATAAAAGATTCTTATTACATGCCCAATCAAACCAATCTCGAATAATGAATTTAATTTTAAGAATATCATGCATTAATATTATATTGCTTTGTGTGCAAGTTTTTAAAATTATGGTATAATGAATACTTACATATTACATAAATTAATACCATATTTTATAAAAACTAAATGAGCTATATTTTAACTTAATTAAAATATAATTTAATTATTAAAGTCTATTTGAACTTTAACAAATTAGCATGATGAACTTATACTCATACAAACCCATGATCCATGCTCCCATTATATCTATCTCATCATAATCCCGATCGGCGATCTAATATCATCGATGTGACAATTTCAACTTGTTCGTTATTATGATGCACACTTTAATTTCGAGATCACTAATGTCTAAATAAGACAAGTGCACTCCCTTTGACTGTCTTTAACAGTCAAGCTCTCAAAATTTCTATAAGCTTTTATAAACTTTATTTATAAGCTTATCGGTTGATCATATCAAAGTTATTTCTTATAAGTTCAACTCATTTAATTCATTATCTCAACGAGAACAAGTAAACTAGTGCTTGTGCGACCCTCAATGGTTCAGAGATACAGCTAGCCGTGCGTTCACAACTCTTTGTGATTCAGAACAATTTCTTTTATTCGGGCTTACCTTAATATGCCCGCATTCCATGCACCAACATTTGATAATGAGAATGTCAGAAACCAATTTATGATTAAACTAATCGAATCATGGTAAGAACGTCTAGTAGCATCGCCCCATGATTTCCTAGGTATCACCGATAGTGCCTGCAAGAACCAGTCGGTTATGATTAGCGTACAGTACGGTCTCTTTATCTCATATATCCCGATCGAATCTGCAACAATTGGTTCATCGAAGGTTGCATATTAATTCGATAGTTATGTGATACAATCATGAAATATTCATAGTGTCAACGCATGTATAACTAGAGAACTCTTTCCCTAATGTACATCTCACGCTCTGGCCAGAGATTTCATGCACTATTATTTCATTAGATCACATAGGATATCCACACCCGTAGGTGAGCGATGAATCCCCGACTACAATGCACTGGCTCCTACACAAGTCATAATTGCACCCAACCTCGACACCTGGTGACCCTTGCGGAGTCGGTAAACGAGTCAAAGTACAATCCTAGTATGTAGAGCCTCAGTGTTGTCTCGGGTCATAAGGACTAATCATGTAAAATTACAACCACAGACTTTTCCTCTCGATGAATGATAACCACTTGGAAAGTTTGAGGGAGGGTTGTTCGGTACAATCATCGTATGATTACCCATCTGCACGATCGGACATCTCTATGCCCTTACCATAAGACACGGTACACAACATCACATATGTTAATCTCAAGCTCAAGCTGCCTTTTATCCTTATTTTAGGCGGCTGAATCGATTAGGAATGAATTTAGAATATACAACGTTTACAAATGAGTTTCAAGATCGAATTACGATTCATTTGTATTAAAGTATAATTAAGAACTTTATCTATGATGATTGTATGAGTATACAGATAAAGAAAAATGAAACCATGAAAAGTTAAATTATATTAAAATAAAGATTTTTTTTATTACACTTGAGTCAATAAATTTCTCTAGCCAACCGTTGGATTGCAGGGCATCTACTCTAACAATCGATTCGGTCCGGCTTAAGTAGTTGTTGGCATCGAGAATGGAGCCATCTCTCAGACGAGGTCCACTGAGATATGGACCAGTTCGAGCATCTGATGATTGTTGATGTAGATAATCTGATTTATAATATCCTGATATTTTGCTCATGTACATGCATTACATGCACGAAATCCATCTCATATTCTATGTCATGCGTCGTGATTTATTTGATTTCTCATCATGGGGGTTTGACCCCCGAAAGAGGGTTATCGTGTCTGGACATGACGGGTGAAATATGTGGTTCGATTTCAGGTACCCGAGAAGATACATCAGAAGGTACCAAAACTCATTGAGAGTGGACTAATTTGTAAAGGCTTTTCCCAGATATTATATGCACGTAGTAAGGGGTTACACATTTAGCATGAGATGTCCCAAGTAGTCGTATTGTGTATTTGTTGTGTTATGAGTTATTTCGAGATTGCATAATTTATTATCTAATCTTGTTGACTCTATGATATTGTTACGTTATTTGAGATTGTTGTGCATAAATAACTAACATAAGTATTAATTTTTCATAATATGTAGTTAAAAAAATTCTTCATAAATACACATTTATTTAACAATATAGTTATAAAAAATTAACAACGTTATTTGCTATTGAGGAAAAAAAACTAAAACCGATTTACATGATTATATTTAATTTAATTAATAAATATAGAATAAATACATAACTAAAAATATCACAGCTACAGACAAAAGACTAAAATTGATATTTTACCTAGACTAGTAACTTACGTAATTTCATGATTTCGTCCATACATTATCTCAGTTACAAAGAATGATATATGTTTTATTCGATATTTTTTTTGTTAAATGACATGTTTAATAGAAATACATTTTTTATTTTAAAAAATATATATTTAAAAACACGTATTGTCGCCTCAAATAACTTTTTTTTGGTTTATCAAATTCAAACAACATATTCTGGAATAATCCTGACGAATATTAATATTGATATAATAATTCATAATAGCTACTAAGAAATAATACATACAACTAATTAAAAAACACTACAAAAGGGTAGTATGGAATCGGCTTAACTGCATTTGGCTTTTGCACAAGCATTTGACCTCCAAAGATTACACCAAAAAATTAAGCACAAGGAAGGTAGCCTTCTTCAACAAGTAGGCGTCGCGCCGCCGAGGGATTTTCGGGCTCGTTTCTTTACATCAAACGGGTTGTTTGATAGGTGCTAGTGAAGCGCTGGTTCTGGAAATTGATAAGCTGCGAGGGTTCTTCCTTGTCACCGGCTTCTTGCCCTCTAATTTTGTTCCGGGTTGTCGCACTTTTACTCCTCGAATCATCTACATTGCACAAAGAGTGTCATCGTCATTTAATAACAACCATCTCAAAATGTAATATGATACGAAAGAATTCTCACATATTTGCCACATTTCATGTCGGAGTAAATCACTATAAAATCTCCTTCTTGAAGTCCATTTATCCTCACAAATTCACCTAAAAGAACATGAAACATGAAGTATATATTATCAATAGCTTGTTCCAGTTCTCTTTGATCATCATGCTTAAATTACCTGTGTTCT
The DNA here is from genome assembly GCF_012295235.1 of Primulina huaijiensis. Classification (NCBI taxonomy): domain Eukaryota; kingdom Viridiplantae; phylum Streptophyta; class Magnoliopsida; order Lamiales; family Gesneriaceae; genus Primulina; species Primulina huaijiensis. The sequence continues at coordinate 7,011,144 of NC_133319.1, read as the reverse complement.
CAAGAAGGTACATTCTGCTTTTATTATTAGGCCAAAACCTGGAAACAGCAAGCCATCATTAACCGGATAAATGGTGATCATAGTTCACAAAGTTTTTAAAAGTGAATCGCATCTCATATACCTATATCGCATATTCCAAACGCGAGAAGTTCCGATGTCTTCCATGGAAATGGGAATTCCGTCTCTTGAATCCAGTTCTGGAAGATGGCTTTCGGCTTCTTTCTGATAATTTAATTTTTCATCAAAGTTTAACTCGAGAACTATGAACCAAACTATACATAGTTGAATATTAATAATAAACCAACCACCAAATATAAAAAAAGATTTTCATTACTTTTGGCAACACAATCCTTCCAAGATTACCGACATCACTTTGCTTCAACACTTTCTGCAGTAAAAACTTCAGGTTCTTTTCTGTTTTCCATCCCTTCAGATCATAAAACCAACAGTAAATGAAATCAAACAATATTTTTAACTTGCAACGTCAATTTTGAACCCAAATGATGATTTCAAGAGGCAGGAATAATAAGAACCTGTTGCTGCCGCCGATCAGAGGCACACTGTCGCAGATAGTTTGGTTGCTGCGATACGTCAACCGGCGGAACCGTGGCCACCATAGTAGAATTATCCGAAGAAGCAACTGACGACCAGTACATACAATCTGGACTGCCATTTTCCCAATCATCAGCCACAACATGCTGATCGTTTATTTGATCATGATTCTGATTTGGGGTACTGTTGCGGCGATTGTGGTACGAGTAAAGGGATCTCTGGCGAGCCATCCTCTTTTTCCTAGCTTCTTTAGTCGCCAAGGATCCCAATTTCACCAATCTCTCTCCATTTTTATCAAAAAGCAGATACGGGTTCCCATATAAATTATGGGGTTGAGGAAAAAGGTTACCATTACCAGGGAAAGGACTAAACTGAGACGGTGTAGGCATGGTGAATGGTGGAGCCCAGGATTGAGCATGTTCCATGGACGAGTATTCTGCTGAAGCTGGATATGGAATGCCATTTGCTAGTTGATAATTTAAAGGAGCGGTATGAATATAGTTTGTATAAGGATCACCGGCACTATACCCCTCCATAGGCGGAGGAAAAGCAGACGGATGCGCCACCATGGTGGCAGCCCCGGCGTATGGAGGCGGCAACCATGGGATGGTAGGAAAGCAGGTTGTAGGATGAGGATACGCAGGATTGTAGTTCATATTTGAATGAGAGCAAGAGTTTGGAATGAATTCCGGGTTTTGAACGGTTTCTTGGGAGGGAAATGTAGATTGTCGGGCACTTTCCCTTGTCCCATTTTTCTGAAGATGAAACTGCTCGACCCACTCGAGAATCAGTTTCAAAAGCTGCTTTTTTCCTTCTTTTGTGCTGCCCAAACGCTTAGAAGCACTTTCAATGGTAGAACGCTTGAGCTTTATGTTCCTCATATCATCAGCGGAAATGTAATCCTTGTTTTGCTTCAACCACTGGAAAAATAACATAGCAAGCTCGCTCTTCCCTTGTATAAAACTGAATCCATCATCATTTTCTTCCTCACTCAGCATTTTTTGGTCCTGCTGCGGCGGCTGTTCCGCTTCCATGGCTGCCGCCTTTTGATCTTCCATGAATTCTTGAGGGATCTCACTTTGGAATACCGAAGATGGATCCCAAATGTCATTACTGTCTAGTAAATCCATGTAACCCAAGGTTTCCATCACATCAATGCAGTCAACATTGACTACACCAACATATTCAGGCGGCGGCGTGATCTCCATGGAGGCTGTCGAGGACAAAGCCAAGGGCTCTGCTTTCACCTGATCACCCCCTTTAATCTGCTGAAAATTCCTCTGTCCCGTATCTTCCTCGGAGGTCGGAGAGGAGGATGCATGGGAAGAGGAGGAAGAAGTGGCGGCAATGGGATTCACCCCCGGCGGTGCAGTGGAGGAAGATGACGAGGATGACATGCAAGGGAAATGAGGTAGAGGTGGGAAGTCGCTATAGAAAACGGAAGCTTCATTGACATCAAGAAAATTTTCTTCATCTCTATCAAGCCATAAATCTTTCTCACCAACAGTACTCTCCATCACTACTCCTTGATGGTGATCTTCTTCCATGGCTTCGAAACCACAGCTAGGGTTTGCAATATCCAGATTACCCGCCTCCATTATTTCTATTTTCACGTCAACATTTCCTGCACTTGCATGAAAATCTTGTTCACCAGTAGGATCATATTCATTTTTAAGCATACTAGCCAGCTGCGATTCGGATAAATTTTGAGAGAGAAGATGGACAGGAAAATATACTTGGTACGGATAAGGGAGCTCGGAAGAGTGTTTCTGTAACTGAAAAGGAAACAAGATACAAAGGGCCCCCTTCAAATTAATTCTTCAAGCAACATAAAGCATCTGGGACTCCTCCAAACCAAACATGAACACCCACAGATACTGCAACTAGCTAATATAGAATTAAAGGAAAACGGCCCATTTCACTTAAAATAAAGTTCTACCAGTTATTTTTTTTCCTATTGAAGCAAAAAAAACTCAAGAGAAGCTCAATATGATGCTTTTGAGAACATAATTCACGATCGCGATGGGTTTGAGAGAAAGAAAGGGCATTTCCGACGAAGACAAAGGAAATAGACAAGTATGAAGTGAAGAGAAGCAGCACCAAACTTAAACACGCTGAGACAAAACACCCACCATGATGTTCTGTTCAGTTCTCGGGAGTTTCACACTCTTTTAATTCATTTCTCACCTTTTCTTTTGTCGTTTGCAGATGAGCTCAAATCGTAATTTGTTGGTGGAGTTAATTAATGAAAATGGAGTTTGAAATTTTTAGAAAGATAGAGAAGAAGAAAATTCAGAAAACAACAAAGAAATAAAACCTCGTGCCCGCTGCTTTTTTACCGCTCAATCCCCGGAAGCATCCATACGTTCCCACCTGAATGGTGAACTCAAGCGGTGCCCCAGTCTTTTGAAAACCACAGCAAATTTGTCGATTCTCAAGGTATCAAAGTCCATCACATATTACTGTATATTTAAAATAATACACACAACAAAAACACATACAAATATAACGTATATATATATACACAAACACAAACAAGAAACGTACACTCAGCCAGAACAGAAGGAGAGCCGTGCGTATAAATAATTACATGTGCTAAATTTGACATAATCCGTATACCAGACATGCAAAGTCTATACACACACACACATATATACACACATACCTGTATGTATAGATAGAGAAGGAGAGAGATTGGACCGATTTTGAGGGCCATGGCTCTTCGCTTGTACCCACCCATTCGTGGCTCCAACGGCGAGGCGGGGTGAGTACTACTTACTGGTACGTGTCAAATTGAGTTCTGTATTTAATCCAAAACCCAATCAGCTAGCATGACATTCACAGCTTCGTGCGTGAAAATTCTACTGGTGGCTTGCAAATTTTTGTTGTTGAGCATGGAATTTCTTGACGGGGTCACGCGTTCACGTGAACCAGGAGAGGTGGAGGGACCTGAGTTATGGAATTCAATAACAAACTTTGCGCAAATAATTAACACATAGTTTTAGTTAAAGAAAAATAGTTGATTTGATTATGTAACAAATAATATTATATTTTTTATTTTTTTAATAAACTTCATCTATAGATATCAATCTATTTTTCATTTAAAAATCGTAACAAAACGTAAAATTATCTCATCTACAATCAAAAGTGTAGAAGTGAAATATAAGATTTAATGTGAGAGTTTTTTATGAGAATTTTATCCTTGGAAGGAAGAAAAAAAGTGAGTGTTCAAATCAAAGTGTTCTGAATGAAATACTTTATTTTTTCAATTCTCTTGTCTTTTTTGTTATTAATAAATAAGTGATTTTTTTGAGAGTTTAGAGTTGACGTAGCCTAATTTTTGAAGTGAACCACTATAAATATCTATGTTCATCTTATTCAGACTTGTTCAGGTTCGATACAAAAAAAAAAGAACTCTGGTCACAGATCATCTTAACGAGATTTAAGGATTCGTGGAGCAGTTATCAAGTATGAGCATAAAACTTGATGACGAGGTAATAGCTCTGATTGTGCTTGCTTCATTACCAAAGTCTTGGGAGACTCTGAAAGTTTCACTCACGAGCACAACACTAGGAGGAATCGTGAGTATGAACTTCGTCAAAAGTGACATCTTGAATGAAGAGATGAGACGTAGAACTCAAGGAGACTCTACCTTACAGTCAGTTGTTTTGGCTGTTGAGTCAAGGGGGAAAAACAAGATCAAGAAAACACAAATCAAAAGCCAAGAAAAATCAAGTCATCGGGGAGATATGCCAATGTAAAGTGTTATCTCTGTAGATAAAATAGATATATTTAAAAATATTTTCGGCAACCGAAGACAAACATGGAACCGATTATAAGCAAACAAACGCCATCGACGAATTCAACATTGTTCATGAGCTAGAGCAGGACTAGTCCGTAAAATTGGCAAACATATTAAAAAATGATTTCGACAACCGAAATACAAACATGAAACCGATGATGGGCAAACAAATGTCATTGACGAATTCAATATAGTTCACGAGCTAGAGCAGGAGTCAATAAATTTTGCAACTCAGGTAACTAGTTGGGTGATCGATAGTGGAGCAATATTCAACGTCACACCTCAAAGAGAATTACTGAAACGTCTGTCTTTTTTTATTGTTTTAAAAGTGCTAGAAATTTTTTTTTCCACTCAACTTTCGGCCATGACATTTAACACGTGAAAATATAAAATATTTTCCACGCTAAAATAAAACCTCAACCGCTAGTATTTCAAAAATCAATGAGATAGTCATAAAAATAAAATCGTCGCATGTTTTACTAAACCTAAAAAGCAATAAATTTGAAGAGTATAGCCCATATTAAACCTCTCAAAAATCTCTCAAAAGCATAAATAAATAGTCTCAAAATCTGTAACAGAAATCATGAATCATAAAACGTAAATGCGGAAAAAGTAGAAGCGCGGTCCTCAATTTGTGTGAGCCTTCAGTCAAGTCAAATCATCTGTCAAGACCTCCCTTAACCTCACCTGCATCCATCACATCTAGTGAGTCTAAAGACTCAACACTACATAATCTTTATAACAAATAAGACATATAAAACCACATGCAACAGTGAAAATACTTTTACGTAAAAATAACTTTCCATNGGGTTGTGTGAGACTTCAGTCCAGTCAAATCATCTGTCAAGACCTCCCTTAACCTCACCTGCATCCATCACATCTAGTGAGTCTAAAGACTCAACACTACATAATCTTTATAACAAATAAGACATATAAAACCACATGCAACAGTGAAAATACTTTTACGTAAAAATAACTTTCCATGACATGCAAACATAAACTTTATGTAGAACCCGTAATTTAGACTACGTATAAGTCATGCATAATTCTAGTATTTAAATTAAAATGATTTTATTGCATGAGTATGTAAATTCTTTTCTTTAAATTTATTTATTTTACGCAGTAGTTTAATTGTTACCTTTTCAGTTAAATAACTGAGGCCGGACTGGAGATGGAGTATTGAGATAAGTTAATAAAGACTTATTTTATTTAAGAAGTGGTAATTTAGCATGTTAGTAGTTATAATTTAAAAAGTTGGCATGCATGCAAGATATTAAACTTCTTTGGTATTTTATTTAATTGTTTTAAAGCATTAAATGCATGTTTATTTCATTAATTTCTGTTTAATTACTTTTATGAATTTTAGGCATAATTCATGCTTGACAGGATTTTATTCATGAAATTTTAAAAGTTCACGCATTAGAGTTTCTAGGTGTATTTCACGTTCAAACGATGACCGGAGACCGGAGAATTTTCAGAAAAATTATTTTTTTTATTTCTCGAATTATTTTTATAAATTAAGTTAAAGCATTTTTAAGTGTATTTTTGAAAAATGAGATTTTTTGGATATTTCTACCCGCATATTTTATTTTTTTATCTGTACGCAAATTTTATCGAATCAGGGGACTTTTTAATGGTTTGGCTACTATTTTCAAAATCTTTCCAACTCAAAATATTTTTCGAGAGTGAGTTNTGACCGGAGACCGGAGAATTTTCAGAAAAATTATTTTTTTTATTTCTCGAATTATTTTTATAAATTAAGTTAAAGCATTTTTAAGTGTATTTTTGAAAAATGAGATTTTTTGGATATTTCTACCCGCAGATTTTATTTTTTTATCTGTACGCAAATTTTATCGAATCAGTGGACTTTTTAATGGTTTGGCTATTATTTTCAAAATCTTTCCAACTCAAAATATTTTTCTAGAGTGAGTTTGGGCTTATTGGGCCTACTTTGAGTTTATAGGGCTTAATTATCTTTTTAACTTTTAAATTAAACAATATAGGCCCATAAATTAATTTGTTATCTATATAATTACCCTTAAGCACCATTAACCCTAAACCTAATCACTTTTACACAGCCGACACCTCCCCTCAGCTCCTCTCCTTCTCGGTTTCAGAAAACTCTAGCTAAAGGCCTCGTTTTCTTCTCTTAGGCTTGCAAGAAAAACTGCTCACGGTTCCCTCGTCTCGTCTTGTTCCCTTAGCATCATCAGGCACGTCTGCATCTTTGTTCCTTGCATCATTCATGCCAATATTATGTTAAAGTGTGTGCAAATGCATGGAAGCCCATCGATCTATCATGTATGCACGTTCTTGGTNAAAGGCCTCGTTTTCTTCTCTTAGGCTTGCAAGAAAAACTGCTCACGGTTCCCTCGTCTCGTCTTGTTCCCTTAGCATCATCAGGCACGTCTGCATCTTTGTTCCTTGCATCATTCATGCCAATATTATGTTAAAGTGTGTGTAAATGCATGGAAGCCCATCGATCTATCATGTATGCACGTTCTTGGTTGAAAGATTTACATACATCCTTGCACTTTTGAATCACTACTCACGTTTTGTTCGTGCTGCGCAAGGGCCTGCGGTTTCGGTTGATTAAGGGCTGTATAGGGTGTCAAGGGGAGGTCTTGGGGGTTTCTTTGGTTGCTGGTTTGTGCAGGAGAAAGGTCGAGAGTGTAGTTGTGCTGGTTTATCCTCGTATTGGGTGTAGATCGAGCGAAGGAGAGCCGCAGCGGTGCATGGCTCGTCCTCGGTCTTGGTGCTGAACCACCTGGGTTCGTGACAGACCCTGGAGTGAGCCGCGAGATCGCTGGGGCTGTGGTGGAGCGAAGGTAGCGAGTGGCCAAAGGTATTTGGGTTGTGCGTCGTGGGGTTTGTAGTAGCAGTAGGATTGAATAAGTGTGTGCTAGAGGAGTTCCATGGTTTCGGTGGTGACTCATTCTTAGGTGGATAAGTAGGGGACACGTGAGGATGGTGGAGATTCAAAGTATTTAAGAGGTTGGTGATGTGTTGAGGAATGAGTGCACAAGGGAATGTTGAGTGTAGGGCCGAGAAGTTTTTATTAAGGTGGAGAATTTTGTACCGAGAGTTTGGCTTGTTCTAGGATTTTGGCCGTGGATTTGGGGAGCTAATGATGTTGTTTTAAGACCTAGTTAGTGTTTTAAAAATATGGTTATAGTTGTAGAAAATTCGAGTAAATTTTGGATTGATTCGGATTAAAAATCGGAACCTCGATCCGAGTTTGAAAACGAATTAGATAAGCTGTAATTTTTGGTTCGAGTGT
>NC_133319.1:6983002-7000882 GCF_012295235.1 Primulina huaijiensis | reverse complement strand
ATTTTCACTTGCATGCGACTTTATTATTTATTTACTTGTTATTTACGATATATGCATGCTGAGTCTTTAGGCTCACTAGACTTGATTGTTGTAGGTACTGATGATGTCGGGACCGAGGGCGGGGATCAGTGAGCCAGCTCGAGTCGGCAGTAGTGGGACCCGAGGACCTCACTTTTCAGCATTTATTATTGTTATCGCTCAAACATTTTTACCTATCGTTGGATAAAATTTTTACAGTTATTTTTACAACATTAATTTCTTCCGCTGCTATTTTTAAACATGATACGTTATTCAACAGTTTATTTTATGAACTGAATACTTCATTTAGTTTAAAAGAAAATTTTTAATTTTTTCGCAAATTTTCAAATAAGGATTTCTAGGCGTTTACACTTTAACTTTCTCTTTTTTCCTCAACGTGACATAAAATATTTTTCATGATCATAAACATTTTTCCTTTTCCTTTTCCTTTTGTTGAATTCAGATCGTTAATTGTGACTTTCTTCATCATGACATAAACCTCAAAAGTCGATGGATCCATCTACATGAAATCGCAGTACTGGGCGGCGGGGGACATCAGCAGCACTCTCACGGGTCAACTGGGCCCTGGCCTATCCTCTTTCGAATAGAAATACAATCGTCGGGGTTCTTTCTGGGGCCTTTTCCCATAAATGGGCTCCCTCTGGGGCCTTTTCCCTTCACGTTATTCTCATTCTTACCGTTGCCACATATCGTTACCTCATATTCGTAATGATGAAAATACGATCGTTGGGCTCCCACTGGGACCGTCACCCTCACGATATCTCCAACATTATCGAATTAGTCACAATTTCTTCACTTCTTTCAACGTTTACATTCTCATCACTTTATAAAATCATGCATAACATAACATTTTTGTTTTGAAACCAAGCATGCATTATGTATTTTAAATGTCAACCTTAAATCATAAAAATTCATGGACATTTAAAAATTATAATTTAATCATGAACATTTCATAAACATTTAAAAATAATCATAATATCATAAAAACAGAATTTAGAGCACTGCCATGACGTTTACTAATTTTTAGTGTAAAAAGACCGTTTTACGCCCCTGGACTTGACATTTTACATTTTTGACTTTTTTCTTGATTTCTTGACTCTAACATATCCCAAATAATTATTTAAGTCTGCATGAATTTTTCCATAATTTTATTTAGCTTAAATCGAGACTTTTAATTTATTATCTAAATACGACGTATTACTGCGTTTTAATCCCGAATTAAACCAAACCTTAATATAAAATTCCCAAATTTAAAATTTAGACTTATAATAATTATTTAAGCTTAAATAAAATTTTTCATAATTTTATAAAGCTTAAAACTTGGCGTTTCCATTAACTCGTTAATTAGCGTTTCGTGCGGCGATTAAATCACGAATAAATCCAAAACTCATTATTTTGATCCCAAATTTTTAACATAACATTTTTAAGATTTATTCTACCCTTCCAAGTCATGAGCCACCCCCGTGGACCCATGGATTCAAATTTAGTCTAATTAAATTCGAAATTGACACCTTATCGAACACACCGAGCCACCTCTCAATTTACTCGAGCTACGCACGAGCCACCTCAAGCCAAAACCTAGCCAACCCACCTAGGCACCCTTTTGACCAACCCAGACCCCTGAACCTGGTCCCTAACTTGCTCAAAACCTCCTAGACAGAAGACCCAAATCTGCACACATTCTTGACTCATGCCTATAGACTCCTAGCCACCCTAGGTCACTTCCAACCGAGCCACAACCGAGCCCACCTGAACCTAACCATCCCTTGACCACGCCCAGACCCAGCCCAGACCGGCCCAAGCCCTGGAGCCCACACAGCGAGCCACCAAAACCGCACAACAGTCCTCGCGCGATCTTGCTTCTCATGCGCTTCATCATGTTCCATCGAGCCACAGCGCACCCACTTGCACCAACCCCTGGCTTGATCCCTACCCATCACCCTACGATCCTGATAGACCACATAAATTTTCCCTAGGCCGAGCCATGGCCCCTGGAACTCTCGGCCACCTTGAATTCTTACGCGTGAAGAGTCCCTTCTCGCAAGGGGTCTTCCTCACCCGCCTCCCTCGACCCTAGGCACCCTAGGACCCTGCCTAGCCTTCGAACCTGACCCTAGCCAAGCCCCCAACCAGCCCTGGCTAGCCCCATAACCCCATGCAAGGAAAACGAGCCACATGCATGAACAACACACTCTCGGCCCTTCAATATAGCATACAGTTCGATCTTGCTTTTATGTGCAGCGTGTCGTGTGTTTTCTAGGACCCCTTAGGACGTGTAAATCATACTTGATCATTACCTAAATCATGGCAGCCCCTCAACACATATTAAACATGTTTTTGGAACAACAATTCACAAGTTTACCTCATGTACATGCAATATTTCGAAAATATTCATAAAAACCTCATGCTTTTCATTCAAATATAATTTAAACAATAATACGATGCGATAGATGAGAAAAAGAGATATATGGCTAGATTTTCATGCAGTTGGATTACGTCGTCTTAATTTTGGACCTTACAATTCCTCCACTCCTTAAATAAAATTTCGTCCTCGAAATTAGATGTAGAACCCGCTTACGTATAAGCCATGCATAATTACTACTATTTAAATTAAAAGCAATTTTTAATTATTTATGGAGTGTTTAATTCATTTTAAAATTTGTTAAATCATGATCAACTATTTTATGTCGCAAAAGTTTAGTTTTATCTTTTAAGTTAAATACGCGAGACCGGACCGTAGGTTGGAGATTGGAGGAAAGATTAATAATAAGAGGATATTCTTAAATTTAATTTAAGCCAAGAAATAAGTTATTTTAATGATAAAGAATGTTTTGGGATTTTATTTAATTAATTAGACATAAGTTATTAATTAATTCTTTTATGATTAATAATTAATTAAAAGCCTAAGTTAAAATGTGTAACCAATTGGGATAAATTAATCTAGGCTTATTTTATTTAAGAAATTATAACCTAACATTTTAGTAATTTATTTTAAGACCAACTATGCCTTGCATGAAAAACTTTATCCTAATTTAATGTATTAAGTCACTAAAATATATATTAGATGTTAAAAACCTTAAACCTTTAAAATACATGAATTAATCAACAAATTTCCTTGCAATTCTTAGCAAGTTCGGCCACCCCGTAAATCAACCCATGTATGAGTGGCAATACTCCATCCTAGTCACCCTTGATGGACCCTTCATGGAATAAATAATTTCCTCTCATTTAACTCATAAATTAGTGATAATTTAAGCACCATTATGCTCCTAATCAAACCACCATCCTAGCCTATCCATCTATAGTTCACGTACAGCAAGAAGGAAGGGGCATTTGAATTGTCAATCAATCCCAAGACTTGCACCTTCCATCTTATTACATAGCATTACCCCTTTTACTTTCCTAGTATACTCCCCTTCATTCCTTAGTATCTTTTTCTCCTCCTCTCATTCGAAATCTTAGAACAAAACAGCAGCAAGAACCGTGTGAAAACCAACAGCCAAGTCGTGAAACAGCAAGAGAATTAAGTGAGAAAGAAAAACTCCGCCACCGCCGCGCCGTGCCGTCGTATAGTTTGTGTTCTTCCTTAATCGAATTTCCAGGCATGTTTATGTTGTTCATTGCTCTTCAATCAAGTCCTATAAGTATTTTTAAACATCTCATGTTCATGATTTTAACAGCAAAACCGAAATATGACAGCACCATCTCACAAAAATCTGCACAGAATTTTCGTTCACTTCATGCTTCACGGTTTGCATGTTTTTAAGGATTTCAGGGTGTGGTTTGATTCCAGGCTCCCAAGGCTGCTTATGGTCATGTTCTAGGGTGTGTCGGGATCAAGTTTGATCAAGAGTTCAAGCCCCAAAACCGTGAGGTTGATGCTCCAATCAGCGAGCAAGAAACAAGTGTCATAGTGAGGCTTTCATTTACTGTCATTGGCTTGCTTGGAGTAGTGTTCGATGTCCTGGCTGGCCTAGGGCCAGTAGCCATGTCTAGGACCCTTCCCTAGCAAGCATAGGACGTGGTCAAGTCGGCTTTAAGTGGCTTGAGCCATGTCCCAAGTCGTTTGGACAGAAACAAAACAAGTGCCCCCTTCGGTTTTCATTTCTAGATTGTGTGTGTGAGTGGCTTCGGTTTTTATGAGGTTGGGTGGATCTTGGTTGGCTCTTAGCCCTTAGCCATGGTTCACACAACACCTCATGAAGTCTAGATCAAGCCATGGTCAATCATATGGCCACTGGAATGATGCATGACAACAAAGAAAATTCAGAAACATCACAGTACAGATTTGTTGAGTTCTCGGTTAAAGCTTGGTGTTGCCCTTGGTGTTTTGCTTGGATTGTGGTTGGCCTAGGGCCCTTAGCTATGGTTCAAGCCACACCTTAGGATGTTGGTAGGAGGGTCTGGTTGGTGGTTCAAGCCCCACAAACGACGCAAGGAAATGCACCAACAGCTGCTGTATTTTTTTGACAGCAACTGTACCCACGGTTCAGAGGCGTGTTTCGAGTTCTTGGTTGGCTTTTAGATTATGACTTTGGACTGGACAGTACCTCATCAAGTTGGAAAGGTCATGTTTTTGGCCGTTTGTGATTCGGTTAAGTTTAGAGGTCGTACGAGAATTTACGGTGCAATGTGCCAAAGTGACTCTCGAAAGAGCGTTTCATGTTTCACCTCCATTCCACAAAATTTCGAGTACTGTAATTTTAGGAGCATTATTTCATCATTTTAGGTGTATTTTAATCATGACTAAATGATGGTTTGATGTTGGTTCGGGTTGGCACGGAGTCATGATTAAATACTAAGTCATTGTGCGTAATTGTCTCGTTTTTTTGGGTCAATTATTAAGTTTGGTCAAGTAAATAATTTGCATATTTTTCATGTTATATTTAGGTTGCAGCGAGCGTGGGAACGGTCCAATCCATATGGTAAAATTAATATAGGATATTTAATTACGTTATTTAATTATATTACGTGCATAAAAATAGAAAATATTCATTTTGAGATTTATGTGATATTGCTTGTGGCCATTGCACTATCATGGGATTATTACTTCACCCGGTGGTCACTTACCGGTCAGTTCAGTTCTATACCACCCAGTATACTGTGGCATTAGTATGATAAGACGATTATTACTTCACCCGGTGGTCACTTACCGGTCAGTTCAGTTCAGGGGCCACTTGCGTAGAACATAATCTCAACAAAAAAAATCATTACATGTTATTTTATGACAGGGCTCTACGGAGCAAACATTTCACTTACGATTTTCAGTTCAGTATGCACGTAATTATAATTATTCAGGATACGATTTTCAGTTCAGTTATGCATGTATTATATTTACTCATGTCATGATAATTTCACTTTGCATGTGATTTTATTATTATTACTTGTTATTTACGATATATGCATGCTGAGTCTTTAGACTCACTAGACTTGATTGTTGTAGGTACTGATGAGGTTGGGACCGAGGACGGGGACCAGTGAGCCAGTTGAGACGGCAGTAGTGGGGCCCGAGGACCTCATTTTCAGCATTTACCATTTTATGCTCAAACATTTTTATCTTTGTTGGATTATTTTAAATTGTTATTTTGCAAACAAATATTTACTTCCGCTGCTATTTTGAATATTAAACTTTATTTATTAGTTTATCTTATGAATGAGAAATTTTAATTCTTTAAAAAGAAAAATTTTAAATTTTTCCGCAAATTTTCAAACACGAAATTAGAGGCCATTACAGGTGGTATTAGAGTAATGGTTCTGTAAAGGGTTGCACTACGACTGACCTCAAGAAGCTTACGAAGTCACGTCCTCGGTCTGTAAGTTTTACATTTATGCATTTTATTTAAAGCATGAATTATTTTAACTGCATGTTATCATGAAGTATTTGTACGTTCAGATTTTAATTGTTCAGTATTTATTTAAATTTAAATGAATTATGGAATTATGCATGTTGGTTACGTGTGAGTTATGTATGGAATAGTAATGTTCCTAGACGCCTTGTTGGACGTCCGAGAGGTGGTGGTGAGCACCGTCATGAGGACGGTGAGGAGCAGAGACAAGAGAGGCATGGACCTCCGCCCCTCCACCTGATATGAATGCCCAGATGCTCGCTGGGATGAATAGGTTCTTCGCACAGTTTGCAGGGAACAATGCCGCGGTGGCAGCTAGGCAGACAGGGCCCGAGGCTACTTACGAGAGATTCATGAAGATGCGTCCTAAGGAGTTTTCAGGAACGACGGACCCCATGATTTCCGAGGGTTGGATCAAGTCCCTCGAGATTATCTTCGAGTTTATGGAGCTTGGAGATGCGGACAGAGTTCGTTGTGCCACCTATTTATTTGGAGGAGATGCCCGTTTATGGTGAGAAGGAGCGTCAGTAAGCCTGAACTTGGCTACTTTGAGCTGGACGCGCTTCACAGAGGTATTCTACTCCAAATATTTTACTGACGAAGTGCGTTCTCGGTTGACCAGGGAGTTCATGACCTTGAGGCAGGGAGATCTGACTGTTACGGAGTTCATCCGTAAGTTTGAGAGGGGCTGCCATTTTGTGCCCCTGATTGCGCACGATGCCGGTGCCAAGCTGAGGCACTTTCTGGATGGTTTACGGCCGATCTTGCGCCGCGATGTTAGGGTGGCAGGCCCTACTACTTTTGAATTTGCGGTTTCCAGAGCTCTTGCTGCAGAGCAAGATCAGATTGATATTGAGCGGGATTGCCAGGGCAAGCGACCAGTCCAGATGCCGCACCGCCCTCCTCCTCAGCAGCAACATCAGAATAAGAGGCCGTTTCACGGCCCGCCTAGAAACAGAGGTCAGCAGCAGCAGCAGCGGGGACGCCCAGTCCCGAAGACTTTTGAGCATCCAGTATGTCCTAAGTGCACACGCCACCATGCTGGAGCGTGTATGTTTGGCTCAGGAAAGTGTTACAAGTGTGGTAGTCCAGACCACATACTGCCGCAGTGCCCTCAGAGGAATCTGCCTACTCAAGGCAGAGTTTTTGCTCTCAATGCAGCGGAGGCTAACCCGAGACCATGCTGATGACAGGTACCTTTAAGCTTTAAGTTATATTTGAATTTCAATGTTTTGGGAAATTGGGTTAAAATTTTGAACTTAGAATTGCGATAGGATTGCATGCTCTAATCAGTGTATTATCGGGAACTTAGGTTAGAGAACTTTGACCTTCGCATGGCTATAAGTTAGTTTTGCGATTTTTGGAATCAGCTTGACGTTCCAACTTTTCAGGGAGAATTTTTATATCCGGTTCCGCTACGAAAGCCTTGATATATTCAGGGGCTACTCATTCGTTTATTTCGGAGGTCTTTGCTAATTTCCTCAAGGTCAAGACCGTTGGACTAGATGCGGCGTATTCAGTGGTACTGCCTTATGGAGAAGAGATTACAGCCACCAATGTGATCCGAGACAGACCTCGAGCTTCACGGCAATCTTGTTTATGCGGATCTGATCGTGCTACCGATGCCGGAGTTTGACATCATTCTGGGGATGGACTGGCTACTAAGGAACAGAGTTTTGATCGAATTTCAGCGGAGATCTGTTCTAGTCCGACCGCCTGGGATGACGCAGTTCTTATACAAGCCAGACAGGTATTTTCCTTTACCACGCATTATACCTTGTGTCCAAGCTAGGAAGCTCATGCATAGAGGGTGTCGGGCATTTTTAGCGACTTTTGCATCCGTTCCTAAGGCACCCAGTCAGTCAGCCTCCGATGTTCCCATTGTCAGAGATTTCCTAGACGTTTTTCCTGATGGCGTCCCTGGTATGCCACCCGAGCGAGAGGTGGAGTTTTCTATTGAGCTTATGCCAGGTACGGTTCCGATCTCAAAAGCACCGTACCGACTAGCACCGACAGAGATGGCAGAGCTTAAGAAGCAGATTCAGGAACTTCTTGACAAGGAGTTCATCCGCCCGAGTTTTTCACCATGGGGCGCGCCAGTCTTGTTTGTGAAGAAGAAAGACGGATCTATGCGGCTATGTATTGATTACCGGGAATTGAACAGGGTTACAGTGAAGAACAAATACCCACTCCCGAGGATTGAAGATTTATTTTACCAGTTGCAGGGAGCTTCGGTATTCTCCAAGATTGATCTGTGTTCCGGTTATCACCAGTTGAGGGTGAAGGACGCCGATGTTTCCAAGACTGCTTTTAGGACTCGTTATGGCCACTTCGAGTTCCTTGTGATGTCGTTCGGTTTGACGAATGCGCCAGCGATCTTCATGGATCTCATGAATCACGTATTTCAGTCGTATCTTGATCAGTTTGTGATAGTATTCATAGACGACATTCTCGTCTACTCGAAAAATCATGAGGAGAACGACAGACATCTGACCACAGTGTTGCAGACCTTACAGAAGCATAAATTATTCGCAAAGTTCAGTAAATGCGAATTCTGGTTGGAGAAGGTGGCGTTCTTAGGCCACATTTTTTCTAGCAGTGGTATTGAGGTAGACCCAGCGAAAGTTGTAGCAGTCAGAGACTGGGTTGTGCCGCAGAATGCATCTGAGATCCGCAGTTTTCTTGGCCTAGTAGGATATTATCGGAAGTTTATTCAGGGATTCTCCTCTATCGTAGTTCCACTCACATCATTGACAAAGAAGAATGTGAAATTTGTGTGGAGCGATGAGTGTCAGAAGAGTTTCAATACTTTGAAACAAGCTCTTATCTCAGCACTAGTTTTGGCCATGCCGTCAGGGCCCGGTGAGTTTGTCTTGTATACCGATGCTTCGAAGCTTGGTCTCGGCGCAGTGTTGATGCAGCATGGGAAGGTGATAGCGTATGCTTCTCGACAGTTGAAAACTTATTAGAAGAACTACCCTACCCATGATCTAGAGTTGGCAGCCGTAGTATATGCCTTGAAGATTTGGAGGCATTATTTATACGGAGAGAAGTGCCAGATCTTCACCGACCATAAGAGCCTAAAGTATTTCTTTACGCAGAAAGAGCTGAATATGCGTCAGAGGCGATGGTTGGAGCTTTGAAAGACTATGATTGTGACATTAGCTACCACCCGGGTAAAGCTAATGTAGTTGCGGATGCATTGAGCAGGAAAGTTGCAGTGATGGACCATTTGACGATTCAGAGACCTCTTCAGTCTGAGATGCGGAGGTTTGATCTAGAGGCATACCCTCAAGGTAGAGTTCTCCGTCTATCTACCTTGACTATTAAGTCATCTCTTCTAGACCGTATTCGCCGTGGTCAGTCAGCAGATGAGCAGTTAGCAAAATGGAAGCAGAGAGATGAGGCCAAGGGCAGTATCTTGTATACAGTTAGTGACGGTATTGTCAGATATCGAGACAGCATAGAGGTGCCTAGCAGTGATTCTATCCGAGCAGATATTCTATGAGAGGCCCATATGTCACCGTACTCTATTCACCCTGGGAGTACGAAGATGTACAAAGACCTGCAGTCGTTGTACTGGTGGCCAGGAATGAAGAAGGATATCAGACGTTTTGTCCCCGAGTGTCTGACTTGTCAGTTAGTGAAGGCGGAGCATCAGAGACCAGCATGTTTGCTCAAGCCTCTTCCTATTCCCGAGTGGAAGTGGGAGAATGTTACCATGGATTTTGTGACCGGTTTGCCGAAGTCAATCAGATGATCAAATGCTATTTGGGTGATTGTTGATCGTTTTACCAAATCAGCGCACTTCTTGCCCATTAAGACGACTTTCACCATTATTCAGTATGCAGAGTTGTATATCCGGGAGATAGTCCGACTTCATAGTATTCCTGTTTCTATCATGTCTGACAGAGACTCCAGATTCACTTCCTCATTTTGGAAGAGTTTGCATTCGACTATGAGTACGAAGTTGTTGTTTAGCACAGCTTTCCACCCTCAGACAAATGGGCAGTCAGAGCGAGTTATCCAGATTCTAGAAGATCTTCTCCGTGCTTGTGTTATTGATTTCTCAGGGAGTTTGGAGTCGAACTTTCCATTAGTGGAGTTCACCTATAACAACAGTTTTCAGTCGTCTATAGGTATGGCTCCGTATGAAACACTGTATGGTCGCAAGTGCAGATCGCCTATTCACTGGGATAAAGTAGGGGAGAGTGCAGAGTTGGGTCCGGAGATTATTCAGCAGACTGCCGATGTAGTAGTCAAGATCCGTGATAGGATGAGGACTGCTCAGAGTCGACAGAAGAGTTATGCGGATAAGAGGAGGAGAGACCTGGAGTTCGCAGTCGGCGACCATGTTTTTGTGAAGGTAGCACCTATGAAAGGTGTCATGCGATTTGGGAAGAAAGGGAAGCTCAGTCCGAGATTCATTGGACCATTTGAAATCCTCGAAAGGGTTGAGACGTTAGCTTATCGTGTTGCTCTTCCGCCGAACCTGGCTAGAGTACGCAATGTGTTCCACGTTTCTATGCTGAGGAAGTATATGGTAAATCCTTCGCATGTCCTGAATTTTGAACCGTTGCAGCTCACTCCGNGGACGTTAGCTTATCGTGTTGCTCTTCCGTCGAACCTGGCTGGAGTACGCAATGTGTTCCACGTTTCTATGCTGAGGAAGTATATGGCAAATCCTTCGCATGTCCTGAATTTTGAACCGTTGCAGCTCACTCCGAACCAGTCTTATGAGGAGAGACTAGTGCAAATCTTAGACAGACAGGAAAAGAAGCTTCGGAACAAGCTGGTTAAGCGAGTGAAAGTCAAGTGGCTTAACCATTCAGAGGAGGAAGCCACGTGGGAGTCTGAGCCCGAGATGAGGAGTCGATACCTCGAGTTATTCGGAGAGTTTTAATTTCGAGGACGAAATTTCTTTTAAGGGGGGAGAGTTGTAGAACCCGCTTACGTATAAACCATGCATAATGACTACTATTTAAATTTAAAGCGATTTTTAATTATTTATGGAGTGTTTAATTCATTTTAAAATTTGTTAAATCATGATCAGTTATTTTATGTCGCAAAAGTTTAATTTTATCTTTTCAGT
Source organism: Primulina huaijiensis (assembly GCF_012295235.1). Classification (NCBI taxonomy): domain Eukaryota; kingdom Viridiplantae; phylum Streptophyta; class Magnoliopsida; order Lamiales; family Gesneriaceae; genus Primulina; species Primulina huaijiensis. The sequence continues at coordinate 6,989,905 of NC_133319.1, read as the reverse complement.
TAAATACGCGAGACCGGACCGGAGGTTGAAGATTGGAGGAAAGATTAATAATAAGAGGATATTCTTAAATTTAATTTAGCCAAGAAATAAGTTATTTAAATGATAAAGAATGTTTTGGGATTTTATTTAATTAATTAGACATAAGTTATTAATTAATTCTTTTATGATTAATAATTAATTAAAAGCCTAAGTTAAAATGTGTAACCAATTGAGATAAATTAATCTATGCCAATTTTATTTAAGATATTATAACCAAACATTTTAGTAATTTATTTTAAGACCAACTATGCCTTGCATGAAAAACTTTATCCTAATATAATGTATTAAGTCACTAAAATATATATTAGATGTTAAAAACCTTAAACCTTTAAAATACATGAATTAATCAACAAATTTCCTTGCAATTCTTAGCAAGTTCGGCCACCCTATAAACCAACCCATGTATGAGTGGCAATACTCCAACCTAGTCACCCTTGATGGACCCTTCATGGAATAAATAATTTCCTCTCATTTAACTCATCAATTAGTGATAATTTAAGCACCATTATGCTCCTAATCAAACCACCATCCTAGCCTATCCATCCATAGTTCACGTACAGCAAGAAGGAAGGGGCATTTGAATTGTCAATCAATCCCAAGACTTGAACGTTCCATCTTATTACATAGCATTACCCCTTTTACATTCCTAGTAGACCCCCCTTCATTCCTTAGTATCTTTTTCTCCTCCTCTCATTCGAAATCTTAGAACAAAACAGCAGCAAGAACCGTGTGAAAACCAACAGCCAAGTCGTGAAACAGCAAGAGAATTAAGTGAGAAAGAAAAACTCCGCCTCCGTCGCGCCGTGCCATCGTATAGTTTGTGTTCTTCCTTAATCGAATTTCCAGGCATGTTTATGTTGTTCATTGCTCTTCAATCAAGTCCTATAAGTATTTTTAAACATCTCATGTTCATGATTTTAACAGCAAAACCGAAATATGACAGCACCATTTCACAAAAATCTGCACAGAATTTTCGTTCACTTCATGCTTCACGGTTTGCATGTTTTTGAGGATTTCAAGGTGTGGTTCGATTCCAGGATCCCAAGGCTGCTTATGGTCATGTTCTAGGGTGTGTCGGGACCAAGTTTGATCAAGGGTTCAAGCCCCAAAACCGTGAGGTTGATGCTCCAATCAGCGAGCAAGAAACAAGTGTCATAGAGAGGCTTTCATTTACTGTCATTGGCTTGCTTGGAGTAGTGTTCGATGTCATGGCTGGCCTAGGGCCAGTAGCCATGTCTAGGACCCTTCCCTAGCAAGCATAGGACGTGGTCAAGTCGGCTTTAATTGACTTGAGCCATGTCCCAAGTCGTTTGGACAGAAACAAAACAAGTGCCCCCTTCGGCTTTCATTTCTAGATTGTGTGTGTGAGTGGCTTCGGTTTTTATGAGGTTGGGTGGATCTTGGTTGGCTCTTAGCCCTTAGCCATGGTTTACACAACACCTCATGATGTCTAGATCAAGCCATGGTCAATCATATGGCCACTGGAATGATGCATGACAGCAAAGAAAATTCAGAAACATCACAGTACATATTTTTTGAGTTCTCGGTTAAAGCTTGGTGTTGCCCTTGGTGTTTCGCTTGGATTGTGGTTGGTCTCGGGCCCTTAGCCATGGTTCAAACCACACCTTAGGATGTTGGTAGGAGGCTCTGGTTGGTGGTTCAAGCCTCACAAACGACGCAAGGAAACGCACCAACAGCTGCTGTATTTTTTTGACAGCAACTGTACCCGCGGTTCAGAGGCGTGTTTCGAGTTCTTGGTTGGCTTTTAGCCTATGACCTTGGACTGGACAGTACCTCATCAAGTTGGGAAGGTCATGTTTTTGGCCGTTTGTGATTCGGTTAAGTTTGGAGGTCGTACGAGAATTTATGGTGCAATGTGCCAAAGTGACTCTCGAAAGAGCGTCTCATGTTTTGGCCTTCATTCCACAAAATTTCGAGTATTGTAATTTTAGGAGCATTATTTCATCATTGTAGGTGGATTTTAATCATGACTAAATGATGGTTCGGTGTTGGTTCGGGTTGGCACGGAGTCATGATTAAATACTAAGTCATTGGGCGTAATTGTCTCGTTTTTTTTGGGGTCAATTACTAAGTTTGGTCAAGTAAATCATTTGTATATTTTTCATGTTATATTTAGGTTGCAGCGAGCCTGGGAAAGGTCCAATCCATATGGTAAAATTAATACAGGATATTTAATTACGTTATTTAATTATATTACGTGTATAAAAATAGAAAATATTCATTTTGTGATTTATGCGATATTGCTTGTGGTCATTGCACTATCATGGGATTATTACTTCACCCGGTGGTCACTTACCGGTCAGTTCAGTTCTCTACCACCCAGTATACTGTGGCATTAGTCTGATAAGACGATTATTACTTCAACCGGTGGTCACTTACCGGTCAGTTCAGTTCAGGGACCACTTGCGTAGAACATAATCTCAACAAAAAAAATCATTACATGTTATTTTATGACAGGGCTCTACGGAGCAAACATTTCACTTACGATTTTCAGTTCAGTATGCACGTATTATATTTACTCATGTCATGATAATTTCACTTTGCATGCGATTTTATTATTATTACTTGTTATTTACGATATATGCATGCTGAGTCTTTAGACTCACTAGACTTGATTGTTGTAGGTACTGACGAGGTCGGGACCAAGGGCGGGGACCAGTGAGCCTGCTCGAGGCGGCAGTAGTGGGGCCCGATGACCTCATTTTCAGCATTTACCATTTTATGCTCAAACATTTTTATGTTTGTTGGATTATTTTAAATAGTTATTTTGCAAAAAAATATTTACTTCCGCTGCTATTTTGAATATTAAACTTTATTTATCAGTTTATCTTATGAATGAGACATAAGATAAACTGATAAATAAAGTTTAATATTCCAACAAACATAAAATTATTTAAAAAGAAAAATTTTAAATTTTTCCGCAAATTTTCAAACACGAAATTAGAGGCCATTACATTAGAACTTACCGAATAGGTCTGGATAGCGACCCTTCAAGTCCCTCTCGGTTTCCCAAGTAGCTTCCTCTTCCGAGTGATTCAGCTACTTGACCTTGACCATTGGAATGACTTTGTTTTGCAATCTTCTTTCTTGCCTTGCTANCGTTTGTTGGATTATTTTAAATTGTTATTTTGCAAAAAAATATTTACTTCCGCTGCTATTTTGAATATTAAACTTTATTTATCAGTTTATCTTATGAATGAGATATTTTAATTAATTAAAAAGAAAAATTTTAAATTTTTCCGCAAATTTTCAAACACGAAAATAGAGGCCATTACATTAGAACTTACCGAATAGGTCTGGATAGCGACCCTTCAAGTCCCTCTCGGTTTCCCAAGTAGCTTCCTCTTCCGAGTGATTCAGCTACTTGACCTTGACCATTGGAATGACTTTGTTTTGCAATCTTCTTTCTTGCCTTGCTAAGATCTGAACGGGTCTTTTTTCATATGTCATATTTGGAGTTAATTGATGAGGTTCATAATTTAGTACATGTGACGGGTTCGACATGTACTTCCACAGGATCGAAATATGGAACACATTATGAACTCCTGAAAGTGTTGGTGGCAATGCAATTTTATAAGCTAGTGTCACAATCCTCTCCAAAATCTAAAATGGACCAATAAATCTTGAGCTTAGCTTTCCTTTTTGCCAAAGCGCATAACACCCTTCATGGGTGCTATTTTCACAAATACATGATCTCCCACTACAAACTCTAAGTCCTTCCGTCGTTTGTCTGCATAAATCTTTTGTCGGCTTTGCGCCGTCTTCATTCTATCGCGAATTTTGACTATAAGTTTGGTAGTCTCTTCAATCACATCCGGAACAATATCTCTTCTTTCACCAACCTCGTCCCAATGAATAGGGGATCTACATTTTCTTCCATAAAAAGCCTCGAAAGAAGCCATCCCAATTGATGATTGATAGCTATTATTGTATGTGAACTCCACTAGAGGTAATTTCGGTTCCCAACTGCCTTGGAAGTCGATAACACATGCTCGCAGTAGATCTTCTAGAATCTGTATAACTCTCTCAGACTGACCATCGGTTTGAGGATGAAATATTGTATTGAATAATAACTTGGTCCCCATCGCTGCGTGTAAGCTCTTCCAAAGAGATGACGTGAATCTCGGATCTCTGTCAGACACAATAGATACGGGAATTCCATGTAGACGTACTATCTCTCGAATATACAAGTCGGCGTACTGAATCATGGTAAATATCGTCTTAATAGGTAGAAAATGCGCAAACTTAGTAAGACGATCAACTATCACCCATATAGAATTGAATCACTTAACTGTCTTTGGCAATCCCACAACAAAGTCAATGGTGACATTTTTCCATTTTCACTCGGGAATAGGGAGTGGCTTCAATTTCCCCGCTAGTATCTGATGCTCTGCTTTAACTTGTTGGCAAGTCAAACACTCGGATACAAACTTCAGAATGTCTCTCTTCATGCCTGGCCACCAATATAGCAACTGCAAATCTTTGTACATTTTCGTGCTACACGGGTGAATGGAATAAGGTGTGTCATGAGCTTCCTTCATAATAAGATCTCTCAAAGAATCGTCACTAGGACCCCACAACCGATCTCGATAACGAACTATACCATCCACCTCTGAATATAATTTTCGACCCTTGGCTTCATCTCTAGCTCTCCACTTTTGCAATTGTTCATCAGTGAACTGCCCATCACGAATTCTATCTCTCAAGGTCGACTGTACCGATAATGTGGCAAGATTAGGGGCCTCGCCTCTAGCATACATTGTAAGCTCAAACCGCTGTATCTCGGACTGCAACGGTCTTTGGAGTGGCAGATGAGTGATAACTGCTGCTTTTCTACTCAGTGCGTCTGCCACTACATTAGCTTTTCTCGGATGGTAGCTAATGTCACAATCATCATCCTTTACTAACTCAAGCCATCTGCGCTGTCTCATTTTCAGCTCCTTTTGGGTGAAGAAGTATTTCAGACTTTTGTGATCGGTGAATATTTTGCACTTCTCCCCATAAAGGTAGTGTCTCCAAATCTTCAGTGCAAAAACTACTGCTGCAAGCTCTAGATCATGAGTAGGGTAATTTTTCTTGTGAATTTTCAACTGTCTCGACGCATAAGCTATAACTCGGTCATTTTGCATCAGAACTGCGCCCAAACCAAGTTTGGAAGCGTCGGTATAAAGAACATAATCCCCTTGCCTTGATGGCATAGATAACACTGGCACTGATATCAAGGCTTGCTTCAACTTGTCAAAACTGTCCTGACACTCGGGTCCCCAAACAAACTTTGCATTCTTCTTTGTCAAGGCGGTCATAGGTACCGCTATAGATGAGAACCCCTGAATAAACTTGCTATAATAGCCAGCTAATCCCAAGAAACTGCGAATCTCGGTAACACTTTTTGGTACTGGCAATTCTTTCACTGCTTCCACTTTACTCGGGTTAACTTCCACGCCATCACTAGAAATGATCTGGCCTAAGAACGCCACTCTATCAAGCCAAAACTCGCACTTGCTGAACTTTGCATATAGCTTCCTGTCTTGTAGTACCTGCAGTGCGATTCTCAAGTGACGGCTATGCTCCTCTCTGCTCTTGGAATAGATCAATATGTCATCAATGAAGACAATAATAAACTGATCCAGTTACGGCTAAAATATGTGATTCATGAGATCCATGAAGATCGCTGGCGCATTGGTCAACCCAAATGGCATGACCATAAACTCATANTTGCGATTCTCAAGTGACGGCTATGCTCCTCTCTGCTCTTGGAATAGATCAATATGTCATCAATGAAGACAATAATAAACTGATCCAGTTACGGCTAAAATATGTGATTCATGAGATCCATGAAGATCGCTGGCGCATTGGTCAACCCAAATGGCATGACCATAAACTCATAGTGCCCATATCTCGTGCGAAATGCTGTCTTGTGGAAATCTGACTCTTTTACTTTCAATTGGTGGTATCCAAATCGCAGATCGATCTTAGAAAATATCGATGCTCCTTTCAACTGATCAAATAAATCTTNAAAATACGTGATTCATGAGATCCATGAAGATCGCTGGCACATTGGTCAACCCAAATGGCATGACCATAAACTCATAGTGCCCATATCTCGTGCGAAATGCTGTCTTGTGGAAATCTGACTCTTTTACTTTCAATTGGTGGTATCCAGATCGCAGATCGATCTTAGAAAATATCGATGCTCCTTGCAACTGATCAAATAAATCTTCAATTCTTGGCAATGGATACTTATTCTTGATAGTGACCCTATTAAGCTCTCGATAATCGATGCAAAGACGCATACTACCATCTTTCTTTTTCACAAATAACACCAGTGCGCCCCATGGAGAATAACTAGGGCGAATGAAACCCTTTTCTAGCAATTCTTGGATTTGATCTTTCAATTCTTTCATTTCAGCGGGTGCTAGACGATAAGGTGCCTTAGATATAGGAACTGTCTGGCATTAGATCAATAGAGAATTCCACTTCACGATCGGGTGGAGTACCAGAAACATCCTCGAGAAAGACGCTAGAAAAATCTCTGAAAATATCAACATCTTCTAACTTCTGACTGATAGATGCATGTGTGGTGGTGACACATGCTAGAAAAGCTTGGCATCCACGTCTAATAAGCTTCCTCGCACACAGACAAGAGAATGTGTGGCATTTGCCTGTTTCTCGCCGCCTCAAAGACAAAAGGTTTACCACTAGGTGGTCGAATAGACACTGATCGCTGACTGAAATCAATCGAAGCTCCATTTGTAGATGGCCAATTCATCCCAAGTATAATATCAAATTCGGGCATAAGAAGCATAATAAGATCTGCCCGCACAACATCTTTGAATAAACGAA
>NC_133319.1:6970845-6982902 GCF_012295235.1 Primulina huaijiensis | reverse complement strand
GCAGACAACCTACATTTGGGTGAATTATAATTTAAGTAGTAGCATATATGAATATTACGCGTTGAACTTAAGCATTTCTTGAAAAATTTGCATTTTAGCCCTTCAATTTTTTTTTGAAATTGCACTTTAGTCCTCAAAATTTCGGATATTTGCATTATGGTCCTTAAATTTTCAAAATTTTTCATTTTAGTCCCTTAAGGTTTCAAAAGTTAAAATCATGGTCCTTAAGAATTCGGTAATTGCATTAAAGCCCCTCATCCTATTGCTAATTGCGCTTTGGTCTCTAATTATCGAAAAGTACATTTTAGACCCCAAATTTTCGAAAATTGTTTCTTTAACCCTTAAAATTTCTAAACCCTATAATTCCGAGTTATGATTTTCTCTAAATTTTGGCCATCAACTTTTTATTTGGAATTATGTCATCTTTTACATAAAATAAGGCACAAAATTAATATCATTTTCCATGGTTCCTAAAATCATAACTTAAATCCAACTAAGTAGAGCATGCAACTTAAATTCCGCTAGGTTAAATCTTGTTCCCAAATCAATTCTAATAACCAATTTAACATTTCAAGCAATAATAAGCAATATAAAAATGTTAAATGACTAGGTTACCCGTGATGAGTGTAGTGTCTGCCTCTTCCTCAGCTTCTTCGGCATTCATAACTTAAGCTCGTGCCGTAGTAGCTGCTTTCCTCTTTGGGCAATCAATAGCCTTGTTTCCAGCCTCCTTGCAGTAGAAAAATTTAAAGGATCCCCATTTGCATTTGCCAATGTAGACGGTTGCACTCCTTGCATGGTTGCCTTTCAGCAGGCTTTGGTGCTCCAGGATTCTGTGGCTTTTGTGGTGCTTGTTTCTTGACTTAACCTTGGGGCTTTTGAGGCCCTTGAGGTCTAGGAGGTCCTGTGTAAGGCTTTTTATTTGGTTGACTATTTTTCTGATACAGTTGCCTCTTGCGCTGTAACTCAAACTCGATGTCCTTCAAGGATTGCTCAGACTGGTATGCATAAGTAACTGCAGTATCATAGTCCAAAAGACGCATCATCATAACATTATTTCGTATAGTAGGTCGTAGACCATCCATGAAGTGTCTAAGCTTTTCTTCGGCATCCCTGGCAATAAGGGGTACAAAGTGACAACTCCTATCGAACTTCTTCACAAATTCAGCAACATTAGAGTCTCCCTGACGGAGAGTCATAAATTCCCTCTTTAAACGGCTTCTCACATCAGCAGTAAAATATTTCTCGTAGAACATTGTCTTGAATTGAGCCCAAGTGATAGTAGCGAGATTAACACCGTGCTCGGCTCCTTCCCACCATAAAGAAGCGTCGTCCCTAAATAGATAGGTAGTACACCTCACTCGATCCGCATCCCCCATATCAAAATAACGGAAGTGTACCTCAAGTGAACGGATCCAACTCTCAGCAGCAAAGGGATCGGTGGTGCCAGAAAACTCCTTCGGCCCTAGTTTCCGGAACTGATCATAAATGTCATGCTGTGGCCTAGGTGCCTGTTGCATCTGCTGTAACTGAGGTTTATGTCATGATGAGGAAAGTCACAATTAAAGATATAAATTCAACAAAAGGAAAAAAAATGTTTATGATCATCAAAAATGTTTTATGTCACATTGAGGAAAAAAGGGAAAGTTAAAGTTTATGTTTGCATGTCATGGAAAGTTATTTTTACGTAAAAGTATTTTCACTGTTGCATGTGGTTTTATATGTTTTATTTGTTATAAAGATTATGGTGTGTTGAGTCTTTAGACTCACTAGATGTGATGGATGCAGGTGAGGTTAAGGGAGGTCTTGACAGATGATTTGACTGGACTGAAGGCTCACACAACCCGAGGACCAGCGCTTCTACTTTTTCCGCATTTACGTTTTATGATTCATGATCTATGTTACAGATTTTGAGACTATTTATTTATGCTTTTGAGAGATTTTTGAGAGGTTTAGTATGTGCTATACTCTTCAAATTTATTGTTTTTTAGGTTTAGTAAAACATGCGACGATTTTATTTTTATGACTATCTCATTGATTTTTGAAATACTAGCGGTTGAGGTTTTATTTTAGCGTGGAAAATATTTTATATTTTCACGTGTTAAATGTAATGGCCGAAAGTTGAGTGGAAAAAATTTTTTTTAGCACTTTTAAAGCAATAAAAAGGACAGACGTTTCAGTTGGTATCAGAGCAAAGGTTCTGTAAAGGGTTGTGCCACCATCAGCGCCAGGAAGATCAGTCTTCAAGCCTCAAGTTGTAAGATTTACATGCTTTATGTGATTTAATATATGGTTACCTGCATGACAATACGAATGTTATGTTTACGCTACATTTTTATTATCTTTTTGAGTATTTACGCTTTGCATGCTTAAATTGCTAAATTGAGATAGGATATGTCACATGATTAGAGAACTTAGATTTAAATGCATGTTGTTTACGTTGGAATCTGGAAAATGTTCATATAAAATGCCTCGATGGATCCATCTACATGAAACCGCAGTACTGGGCGGCGGGGGACACCAGCAACACTCTCACCGGTCAACTGGGCCCTGGCCTATCCTCTTTCGAATAGAAATAAAATCGTCGGGTTTCCCTCTGGGGCCTTTTCCCATAAATAGGCTTCCTCTGGGGCCTTTTCCACTCACGTTATTCCCATTCTTATCGTTACCACATACCGTTACCACATATCGTTACCTCATATTCGTAATGATGAAAATACGATCGTCGGGCTCCCATTGGGACCGTCACCCTCACGATATCTCCAACATTATCGAATTAGTCACAATTTCTTCACTTCAACGTTTACATTCTCATCACTTTATAAAATCATGCATAACATAACATTTTTGTTTTGAAACCAAGCATGCATTATGTATTTTAAATGTCAACCTTAAATCATAAAAATCCATGGACATTTAAAAATCATAATTTAATCATGAACATTTCATAAACATTTAAAAATAATCATAATATCATAAAAAACAATATTTAGAGCACTGCCATGACGTTTACTAATTTTTGGTATAAAAAGACCGTTTTACTCTTGGACTTGACATTTTACGTTTTTGACTTTTTTCTTGATTTCTTGATTTTAACATGTCCCAAATAATTATTTAAGTCCACATGAATTTTTCCATAATTTTATTTAGCTTAAATCGAGGAATTTTAATTTATTCTCTAAATACGGCGTAGTACTGCGTTTTAATCCCGAATTAAACCAAACCTTAATATAAAATTCTGAAATTTAAAAGTTAGACTTATGATAATTATTTAAGCTTAAATACAATTTTCCATAATTTTATAAATCCTAAAACTAGGCGTTTTCATTAACTCGTTAATTAACGTTTCGTGCGGCAATTAAATCCCGAATAAATCCAAAAGTCATTATTTTGATCCCAAATTTTTAACATAACATTTTTAAGATTTAATCTACCCTTCCAAGCCATGAGCCACCCCCTTGGACCCATGGATTCAATTTTATTCTAATTAAATTTGAAATTGACACCTTATCGAACACACCGAGCCATCCCAATTTACTCGAGCCACGCCCGAGCCACCTCAAGCCAAAACCTAGCCAACCCACCTAGGCACCCTCTTGACCAATCCAGACCCCTAAAACTGGTCCCTAACTCACTCAAAACCTCCTGGACAGAAGACCCAAACCTGCACACATGCTTGACTCACGCCTATAGACTCCTAGCCACCATAGGTCACTTCCAGCCGAGCCACAAACGAGCCCACCTGAACCTAACCATCTCTTGACCACACCCAGACCCAGCCCAGACCGGCCCAAGCCCTGGAGCCCATGCAGAGAGCCACCAAAACCGCACGACAGTCCTCGCGCGATCTTGCTTCTCATGCTCTTCATCATGTTCCATTGAGCCACCGCGCACTTACTTGCAACAACCCCTGGCCCGCTCCTTACCCATCACCCTAGGACCCTGATGGACCACATAGCTTGCCCCCAGGCCGAGCCATGGCCCCTGGAACTCTCGGCCACCCTGAATTCTCACGCATGAAGAGTTACTTCTCGCAAGGGCTCTTCCTCACCCGCCTCCCTCAACCCTAGGCGCCCTATGACTCTGCCTAGCCTTCAAACCTAACCCTAGCCAAGCCCACAACCAGCGCTGGCTAGCCCCATAACCCCATGCATGAACAACAGACTCTCGGCCCTTCAATAAAGCATACAGTTCCATCTTGCTTTTATGTGCAGCGTGTCGTGTGTTTTTTAGGACCCCTTAGGACGTGTAAAAAATGCTTGATCATTACCTAAATCATGGCAGCCCCTCAACTCATATTAAACATGTTTTTGGAACAACAATTCACAAGTTTACCTCATGTACATGCAATATTTCGAAAATATTCATAAAAACCTCATGCTTTTCATTCAAATATAATTTAAACAATAATACGATGTGATAGATGAGAAAAAGAGATGTATGGCGTGCCTTTGCGTTTTAAACGCACGAAAAACCATTGACGACGAAGAACGGGACGAGGAGACGAAGAACGGGACGAGGAGACGAAGACTAAGAAGTTTCCCTTGAAGTTTTCTATATTTTTCCTTGCTTCCTTCGTGTGGTGTGTGTGTCGTGTGTGTTGATGGGATTTTGGGGAGATTTTATGAATTTTAAAAGTGGGAGGCGTGAGTTATGAGTGTAGGGGTTTAGTGATTAACAAATTAAATACTAATTAAATTACTAACTAGACTTTAGGCCTATTAAGCCACTAAATTAAGCTCATTAGTCTTAATTAAGATTTAATAAAATATTACCAAGGTTTTTGTTTAAATAAATTTGTGAATTTATTAGCCGGGTTGCCGAAAAATTCGTATTTTAGTTGAAAACCGACACCGATAAAAATTCAATCCCAATGTATAAAATCACCTCTAAAATCCCTTATTTTCAAAAATATGAAAAACCATCAACCATATTTTAAATAATTAAAAATAATTATTTAATAAAAATATTTTACATTTTTCAGTCCTCGATCGTCACTTGAATATTTCTTAAAAATACAATTTTATACATGATGACAATAATATCCCGTTTAGCATATAAACAAGTATGTCACATAATTGATTAGCAATTAAAATCAATTAATTACTCATTTTTCATATTTCCTAGATTTGCATGCAGTTGGATTACGTCGTCTTAATTTTGGAAATCCACATTTGCATGTGTTGATGGGATTTTGGGGAGATTTTATGCATGCGTGAAGAGTTACAATTACACCCTACATACAAGGGGACTTTTGTACGGTTAGGATAGGAAATAACGACTTATCTAGAGTCGTGGGAAAGGGAGATGTGAGCTTGACTAACGTGGATGGCTCTAAACTGATCCTCAAAGATGTCAGGCGTGTGTCAGATATGCACATGAGTCTTATATTAGTCAAAAGACTCAATGAAAAAAGTTTATGCACAAGCTTCCGAAACGGGGTATGTAAGATTTCAAGAGGATCACTTGTGGTGGCAAAAGGATTAAGGATGTTGAAGCTGTATATAGTTCAGGAAAATTATTCTGAAGGTGTGAACTACGCATGAGAAGAAAACTCAACAGAATTGTGACACTGACGTCTTAATCACATAAGTGGAAAGAATCTTACACGCCTTGTGAGCAAGCAAGTTTTGCCCTCTTTAAAGCAGGTTCATATGAAATAATGTATGAACTGCTTATCCGGAAAACAAAATAGGATATCATTCAAAAGTTCACCTCTTAGCAGAGCCGATAAAATTCTTGATCTGGTGCACTCAGATCTACGTGGTACGATGCCATTTTCGATATGAGAAGCGAGTTGCTCGGTAAATTTTACTGATGATCATTCTCGAAAAATTGGGTGTGGACACTCAGCCAAGGACCAAGTAGCAGAAACATTTACTAATTTTCTAAATTTGGTTGAACGACAAACATGCATGAAACTCAAATGTATTCTAACAGATAATAGAAGAGAATACATTAGAACCTTTGATAATATACGTAAAAAGATTGGAATCAGACATCAAACGACACCACTAAAGACACCACAACTCAACGGATTAGCTGAGATGATGAATATAAATTTGGCAGAAAGTGTAAGAGGCATGCTCTCACATACAAAGCTGACTAAAGAATTTTGGGGTGAGCCCATGGTTGCTACTGTGTATATATTGAATCGCTCACATTGTGTTCCTCTAAATTAAGATGTCCCGAAGCAGGTGTGGCAAGACAAAGAATTTTCCTATAATCATTTGTGGGTATTTGGTTGTACTGCTTATGTTCATATACAAAATAAAGAAAGACATAATTTGGATGCCAAACAAGGAAGTGTAAATTTATAGGTTATGACGATGATCAACTTTGTTACAAGTTTTAAAATACAGATCTCAAAAAGCCTATTAGAAGTTGTGATGCCTTATTTCAGGAAATTGAATTTTCGAAGACTGCGGGAAAGAAGAATTCAGGGTCTAAACAAGATCTAGAATGACGGACTTCGACGGTAAATCTACAACTGGTTGAAGATGAAGAATTGCAGAACGATCATGAGGATGATGATGAGATCTATGTTCACATTGAACCACCAGTAGAAAATTCTCATGATCTAATGACCACACGTTCTGGAAGAGAAGTGTGACCCTCAACAGATATTCCTCAAATGAATATATCATGCTAATTGATGGGAGAGAACTAGAGAGCTTCGAGGAAGCTATTACCAATTAACACAAAGATAAGTGGATGGAGGCCATGCAAGATGAAATGCAACCCTTGCATGATAATGATACATTTGAGCTGATAAAGTTGTCGAAAGACAAGAAATCTTTGAAAAATAAGTGGGTATTTAGGTTGAAGCAAGAAGAACACAGTAGTAAACCAAGATTCAAAGCTAGGATTGTCGTAAAAGGTTTCAGACAGAAACATGGGGTCGACTTTGAAGAAATATTTTCACATGTGGTGAAAATGACGTTCATCTGGATTATGCTAGGGTTAAAAACTGAGCTTGATCTGAAGGTAGAACAAATGGATGTCAATACTGCATTCTTTCATAGAGATTTGGAGAAAGAAATCTACATGAAGCTATCAGAAGAGTTAGCAAAGAAGGGGCAAGAGAGCCTCATGTGCAGATTAAAGAAGAGTTTGTACGATCTCAAGTAAGCACCAAGACAATGATACAAGAATTTTGAATCTGTAATAACTCAATAAGGATTCAAGAAAACCACTACAAACCATTTTGTATTTGTCACGAATACCTTTGATGATGATTTGATGGTGCTTCTTGTAACGCCCCAGATTCGACGACTGTCCTCACTGTACCAAGACGAGTCTTTCCAGCGTGCTTATGTCCTCACTCACACGCACCTAGGAAACTTCCCAGGAGGTCACCCATCCCAAAATTTCCCAAAGTCAAGCACGCTTAACTTTGAAGTTCTTATATGATGAGCTACCGAAAAGTAGATGCACCTTCGTGATATGAGTAGTACGAATCAAATCTTTTAAGCCCTCTTCAACTGTACAGTCCATTACATTGAACAGTCTCGGAATCCCTCTCATTCCCGTGTGGGATCGGTTCATTCATGTTCCCTCCACCTAGAAGCCAGCCAGGAGCCGCTCATTGTCCGTGCAACTGATGGCACCGGCGATCACCCCCCGCCCTCTTCGGCCCCAGGCCTCACACTTCTGCTCTATGTAGATGACTTGTTGATTGTTAGCAAAGATGCTTCTACAATCGAATGTCTAAAGAAGCAACTGAGCAACACACTTTCAATGATGGACTTTGGGCTAGAAAAAAGAATTATTGACATGGAAATCAATAGAGACATGTGTGACAAGAAGACTTGGTTGTCACAGGAAAAGTATATTGAGAAGGTACTTCAATGGTTCAACATGGATCATGCCAAAGCGGTTGGATGTCTTCTTTCCAACCACTTCAAATTGAACTCAAAACAAATTCCTATTATATAAGATGAAGACGAAGAAATGAAAAGTGTACCATGTGCTTCAACCATTGGAAGTATGATGTATGTCATGATATGTACTCGGCTAGATGTAGCTCATTATGTAAGTGTAGTGAACATATTACTTTCAAAACTTGGAAAGAACATTGAGCTGAAGTAAAATGGATATTTAGATATCTACGAAGCACCCCTAAACATAAATTGAATTTTGGATGATCTATGTAACATCCCGTAATAAAATAACTAATACTAATTTAAAATTTGCGGAAAAATAAAAAAATTTCTTATTTAAATAGTAAACACTCGCCTTCTGAATTTAAATGAAATGATCGACTAAATTCTTTAAAATAATCCAAGTACAAAATATTTCCATGGCATAAAAAAAAATATAATTCATGACTACTGTAAAAACGTTATCCAAAACGAGCATAATTTGAAAATACTTGTCTGCCAACAAAATTTTGAATAAATAAAACTCAGAGTAAAAAGTTTAACGTGTATAAAATCTATTCATAACAATAGCGGTCATCGGGTTTGCACTGCACACAGTCCGAGCAAGCTCACTGGTCAGCATCTCATGTCTCCTCAAAAGCATCAAAATCTGCATCGATGAAGTCTAGTGCGCCTAAAGATTCAACACGCATAAACCATAAATCGCAAATAGTACTTAATAAAATCACGTGCATTTGAAAGTAACGTGTACGAAATAACAGCTGAATATGCATAAACATAGACGTGTCATAACTGCATAAACATTTTCATAAAAGTTCTTCCATCATAATATACATAACCATACTTAATTTTGCGTAGAAATATGTTCAAATCAAGTGGCTCGTAACATAAATCGCCTGATCAGACTAAACCTCAGTACTAGGCTAGCAGGGATCACCACAGCCTGTCGACCGGATGTTCACTCCCACATACATAAGTCCCCAGTCATACTTTACTCGTGGAGAGGTCCCGAGTCATGCTTTACCGCTTTCCAATCCCATAGTCATAAATCCTCAGTCATGCTTTACCGGATGGCCACAAGACAAATCACATACCTCCAAAATAAATTTTTTTTTTCACGTCAATCATACTTACAACGTCACGGGCTTCTTTGGAACGCTCTAGACATGCTGCCCCAACAACAGCAGTAAAGATCCAGGAGATCCCAATGAAGTCTTCAACAAAAAACTTGAGAAAACGTGAAGAACATGTACAAATTTTCACAGCATGATGGGTTTGGTGACCCAAAATTTTCCAAAAATCGTTTAAACTATAATACATCGAACTTTGCATATAACGAATGAATTTTCATGAATAATATACCTCAAAATACATAATATGACGAGATTGATGAGTAAAAGAAAATTTTATACGTGACTTTGCGTCTAAACGCTCGAATAAACGAATACCGACGCGAGGGTACGTGGAGGATGAACGGAGGACGATTTCTTGACGTTTTTCTTGACAAAAACTCACCAAAATCTCCAAAAATATTGCTAGGATGAGTGCTTAAGAAGCTGCTGCTCAAGGAAGCCACAACCCAAGCTTTACACGTTATTTAGTGTGTAAAAATGTAAGTGTATGTGTTTGTAGGTGTTCATGAGTTTTTTTTCTTTCTTCTTTTTTTTTTTTTAACTTTTAATCGACTTAATTAAATGACTAAACTACTAATTAGGTTAAATAATTAAGCCCACAAAATTTATAAAATAATAATATTAACTCCCAATTTTCGAAAATTACAAATAAAATGCTTACAATATTTTAATTCATTTAATAAATTAAATTTGATATTAAAATGCTATATTTCATAAATAATTTGTTAACTTAAAATAAAATATAACATTTAATTTTATCGCCTTAATCATCTCCG
The DNA here is from genome assembly GCF_012295235.1 of Primulina huaijiensis. Lineage (NCBI taxonomy): Eukaryota > Viridiplantae > Streptophyta > Magnoliopsida > Lamiales > Gesneriaceae > Primulina > Primulina huaijiensis. Next base: position 6,973,110 of record NC_133319.1, on the reverse strand, counting down.
GTCTCCTATCATAGGCCAAACATCGAATATTCGCCTGAAAAACTCAAACTCAAGAAATGCATTTAAATCTCATAAAAATAAACATATAAATATTTAAATTAAAAAAACATGTTGAATTCATCATTTAATTCTTTTAAATCAATTAAATTAATTAACCTATTAAATTATGCATATGGTTTACGTGTACTGATTTTTGGGCACTACAATCTAGACTTGAGCTTGTAGCGTACACAGATGCTGACATGGCAAGAGATGTTGACTCACAAAAGTCAACATGAGGATACCTGATTACATTTGCAGGTGATCTAAGTCATGACAGTCAAAGTTGCAAAAATGTGCAGCATTGTCGACCACTGAAGCGGAGTTCAATGCAGTAGCTGAGGGATGCGAGGAGTTGTTATGGACAAATGGGTTTTTGGAGGAATTAATTTTGTGCAAGATCAATACAAGTTGTTCTGTGACAGTCAAAGTCCATTCATCTTGGGAAGAATCTTTCAATGGATTCAAAATCGAAGCATATTGATGTTCACTATCAATGGATACGGGCTGTATTGGAGAAGAAGTTGTTATAGCTTGAGAAGATTCACACATATGAAAACAAATTTGATATGATGACGAATGCATTGTAGAAATGGAAGATGCGATGCTACAAAGCTGTTGCTGGTCTGATCGGATTCACAAAATGTGACTGAGAGGGAGAATTGCTAATATTCAAGCCACTATTATGGAATTCAAAATCACACTTTGACCAATAATTAACACATTGTTTGAGTTAATTAAAATGGTTGGTTTTTTTTTTTTTATGTAAACTATGATGTTTTATTTTTTGTTTTCTTTCCTAAACTTCACTTATAAATATCCATCAACTATTCATTTCAAAATCACACCAAAACACAAAATCCTCTCATCTACAATCATAAGTGTAGAAGTGAAATAGATTATTTAATGTTAGAGTTCTTAAGAAGTGTTTTATCCTTGGAAGGAATATGACTAATAGAGATAAAGTGAGTCTTAAAATCAGAGTGTTCTGAGTGAAATATTTTATATTCTCAATTCTATGGTCTTTTTGTTATAAAAAAAGAAGTGATTTGCTTGAGATGTTTAGAGTGGACGTAACCCAATTTTGAGGTAAACCACTATAAATTTTGGTGTTCATCTTATTCAATTGTTAATACTATTTGTGATATTCCGCTGCGATGTTGTCTCATTTATTTCCCGAATATCCCAACACTGAGAACAAATGAGCTCCTTCCACTAGCTTTGAATTGCGAGTGGCATCTCATATGGCTAGTCCATCAAAACATTAAAAGATTATGTATTTGAATTTCACTTTATTCCAAGCTATTGTCCAAATCTACATATAACTATCGTAGACTTCATATAATCGATATGAGATATTTAATGCTTTGTCGCGTTCAAGAATAAAAAAACTGGAACATGAAATATACAAGATGTTATTGAGTGCCCTATGATAGAGCAGTCCAATACATATGGTGGACATGAGATCTGATACCATTTAAGATTATGAATTTTGCTCTAACTTCATCTCGAAAACTAACTCAAGTAAATGATTATCTATGTCTATGTGAGACATTAACATAAAATAAAAACAAAAATGTTTATATATATACTTACGTATCTGTCAATTTAAAATTTGTTTTTTTTTCCACAAAAAATTCACCAACTAAAATTATTTCTTGGACCACCACTCTAGCTAATTTCATCGACAGAATAAATACCAAAGTAGAACCAATGATATCCTAGATTGGTCATACAAAAATTATCATAAGTTACCACATTTATGCACCACCGAGCCTCTTGTCATAATATTTATTTTTTCTAAATTGAATCATTAAGCACAGCAGCTTAACGTCACATCGCATTTCACCAAACTTAGGTATCCACCACACAACAAACAATAACGTATATTATGACGCAAACAATTTTACTTATAATTATATGATTTTTTTTAATTATATGATCAAGTTTGCATAAACCAGTTTATTTTTTTAACACAAAAATTTTTACTTATAATTATATGATTTTTTTTAACTATATGATTTTTTTTCCATAAACCAGTTAATTTTTTTAACATAAACCAGTTTATTTTTTTAACACAAAATTTTTTACTTATAATTATATGATTTTTTTTAACTATATGATTTTTTTTCCATAAACCAGTTAATTTTTTTAAAAAAATTAAACCAATTGAAATTTTTAATTGTTAAATTTTCTGAATCAGTGTGTATGTGTGTGTGTGTGTGT
>NC_133319.1:6955886-6970801 GCF_012295235.1 Primulina huaijiensis | reverse complement strand
ATATATATAACAGGTTTATACAAAACTTTCTTCAGAGAAAATACTAATACTAATAATAATAATAATAATAATAATAATAATGTATTGTCAGATTATTGAGTTTTCGACATAATTATTTCAATCAAAATTTAACGCAACGATACATCGAACAATTACATTCCCGATTCTTGTGCATCGATATCTGAAGTAAGAATCCGCAAATTATTCACTAAAATTCAAAAAGCAATAAACGTCTAATTTCTATATTCATTTCAAACGACAAAAAAATATGGAATCAATTATTTAGTTCCTGGTGCTTCGCTCAATTTTTCCGGCTTCTTCTCTGACGGTACCCTTAGCAGATTCGGCGGTTGCCTCCGCCTTGGCAGCCACCGTGTCTTTGATCTTTTGGGTGGTGTCTTTGACGGTGCCCCATGCGTCCTGCGCAGTCTGCTTCACTTTCCCGGCTGCGTCTTGCGCCGTTTGCTTCACTTTTCCGGCCGCTTCTTGGGCGGTTTCCGACACTTTCTCAGCGATGTCCTTCGTCTTCTCGGTCGCCTGTTTAGTTTTGTCACCATTTCACTTGTTAGAATCGAAAACGTTCTCTTTAAAAATAGATTAAATGACATTTTAGGTGACGTTTTCTATAATAAATATTTTAAAATATTACAAACAATCAACGAAATAGAAAAATATGCATATATATATATATACACACACAAGACCATTTTTTTACGGATTGTTGATTTTTTTCTATTCTTCCAAAAAGTGTTGCGTTTTAAACGGAATTCGGAACCATAAGTTGCATAGCAAAATACCAATACTTGCAATATACTTCAGTTCCTTTGTATTTTTAACTTTTGCAGGTAAACGACCTCATGGATTTTGATATATATCGATATGATACATAATTAAAATGAAAAATAATAATTTTTTAATATAAAAATTAATGTTTTTTTCTATATGTTATGTCGAATAAAAGATTTGTCTCATAAAATTGACTCGTGAGACGGTCTTATATGAATATTTATTCTTTAACTTTGAATTGTTTTTTACGCTATATTAGTCACGATAAAAACCACTAAAAAAATGCACTGTAAACCTTGTAGTAAATTATTGGAGGAAGTTACATTTTTTTCTTATATATTTGTTATTTTGGTAATGGAATTTCAATTTGTTATATATATATATATATATATATAGGGATGTAATCGAGTCGAGTCGAGTCGAGCCGAACTCTTGAATGTTTGAGCTTGGTTCGTTTATAATCAAGCCGAGCTCGAGCTTTATTTAACGAATATATGCATGGCTCACGAGCTTATTCAAGTCTTTATCGAGCCTAAACAAGCTTAATAAATATNTCGAGTCGAGCCGAGCCGAACTCTTGAATGTTTGAGCTTGGTTCGTTTATAATCGAGCCGAGCTCGAGCTTTATTTAACGAATATATGCATGGCTCACGAGCTTATTCAAGTCTTTATCGAGCCTAAACAAGCTTAATAAATATGAATTATACATTTAAATTTTCATTAAATTAATTAAAAAGTAAATTATATATTTAAAGAAAAATATATTATTCTTATTAAAATTAGTAAATTATTATAATAAATAAATTTAATAGATTTTTATATATTTCATAAATAATATGCAAAATCAATAAATCAAATATCAAAACTATTATTTTTTCATCTAAAAGATTACTCATGAACTTACCAACGAACATGTTCACGAGCTAACGAGCCGAGTACTGTAAAGCTTGAGTTTGGTTTGTTTATCTTAACGAGCCTCATTAAACGAGCTCAAACGAGCTTTTATCGAATCGAGCTTCGAATAGCTCACAAACGGTTTGGTTCGTTTACATCTCTATATATTTTTATAATTTTAATCTTTTTCCGAACACTTACAGTGTCGATGGCGGAGACGGTCTGATTTTTAGCTTGCTGACCACCTTTCTTGGCCGCATCAACACCCTTCTTCGCAGCGTCACGGGCTTGTTTCGCCGCTTCAGCAGCCTCATCATATGTAGCCATCGCAAAACTACGCCTTCCCTGCCGTCATTATTTATTACAAATTCATTTTTATATATAATTATGAAAATTATTGCTTCTCATGATGTCATATATATTTTGTCATCTTGTTGAAGATGATATATATATATATATCTAGAATCTAGATAAACTCAATTCTGAAAATAATAAAGAATCCAACAATATTTGTCCTATACTATTATATAAATTTATTTATTATATAGCTAAAATTGTTATTTTCATCTCTATATTTAATTGTGAAATTTTAGAGTGTGTCAATTACTTTAATTTTCAGACAAATTTTTTTTTTCATATCAACATTTTCGATGAAGAAAAATTAAATTATGAAAGATCGAGATATATACGCTCAAAACTTGAATTCAATAAACTTAGAAAACCAAAGAAGATGCAAGTGTTACAAAAGAACTCGAAACTAAAGGATGAATATTTTACCTGGAAATTGAGTTTAGGAGACTTGGCAACAAACATCCCAGTGCGTACATGGAGCTTTGAAAGGGTAGAGGTAACTATCATGCTCGCCATTTTTGCTATTTTCGTTAATTTTATTTGAATTTGAATTTGAATTTTACTTTAGAAAATGTGAGAGTGAGGCCATGTATTTATAGTCGGGGAAATGTGAAATACTTAGTCTAATTTTTGGCGATTTCTTCGAAGTATGTATTAATTACTGGTTGAAAGAACTCAGTAGTGTGGCTGATTCTTCGGTGACCCAATCTCTGTGGTTGGGCTTTTCTCTACTTTCCGAGTTTCATGTGTATGCTCTCTTACCCCATTTTCAATTATTTATCTGATTATTAATATAAATTTGAAATCTCAATTTAATAAATCTTTATAAACACTAGTCATTCTCATTAAATTCATCGAGCCATTGTGATTTTATATGGTTAAATCTTTATATACAGGCAAATCAGTTTGAAAAAAAAATATATATCTACTCCATTTTTTAAGGTAAAATTGAAAAAAATAATAATATTCGATAACAAATGAATTCTGTCATTGCATTCGATATATTGACTTAATGGAAACATTTAAAATCATATATTATTTTGTCTCTCAAATTTTTAAATGATAAAAATATTTTTTTAAAAAAATCTCATTTATTAAATGAATAAATTATGACTAAAAATTTTAATTACTTTTGAGAACATATTAAATATAATTATATTATTGTTTTAATTAAAACACATAATGATAATAATATTAATTCAAGATGACACAGTTCACTAAAATAAATTTTGATTAAAAATTTTAATTATTTTTTAGAAAACTTCTAAAAATATTTTGTTGGAACATTTCATGTTCACAATCTTGATTTTGATGTTAACAAAATTTGTTATTTTGTTTATAATATATTTACCTAAGTGTGCAGAAAATGGAACTGATTAGGATTCGAACTGATCAGTTATCAAGTCAAAAGTGAAGTTATCGAGATGCAAACTGAAAGCGCCAACTGATTGCTTAAATTGAATCAGTTACAACTGATGTATCAAAGACCAGTTCAACTGATTGTCCAGTTGAAAGACAGTTCAGCAGAAGACCTTCAGAAGCCCGACCAACTAATGAAGAGCTCAACTGATGGAGAGTCTAGCTGACCAGTTCAACTGAAGCAAAGGATAATAATGGACGTTGCATTAAAGCTTAAAGCCAAAATGTTTCAGAATGGCTGTCAAAAAGTACAGTCACATTTTGAGGAACAAATTCAAATTGCAACGAACATATTTGATGAGTCTTGGTGTACGGTCATACATTGCCACTATAAAAATAAGATCAAGACCAACAAATTAATCAAGAAGTGTTGAAATACACATGTGTGCGGAAAAATAAGAGAGAAGAAGAAGGGCACACTGAATTCATATCAGCTTACAGAAGCAATCAACCTAGATTTTAGAGAACATCTCAAAGTGTTATCAGCTCAGTTTAGGAGCATTTTCCTTCTCAGTGTGTGAGAACACTTTCGTGTTGTAATCATATCAGTTCTCTCTCACACACACACACACAATCACTCGCATATACAGAGAGTTAAGCTTATTGAATAGCTGAATGAGTCTTGCACAAATACATTAAACTTGTATATGTAGTCTTTGACACATAGACGTTAAACAAGTGTTGGCTGGAAGGTGCTGTCTTCACTCTAGACTAGGAGTTCAGTTAGGCAGTATGGTAAGTCCTAAGCTGAGTGGGTTTGTACAAGGTGTTGTATAAATCAAAGTCTTCTAGTGGATCCTACCCGAGATGGTATGTGATACCTCTTGTCACATATGGTAAAAATAAAAAATTTAAAATGAGTTACAATGGACTTCTATATCAACTTGTGTTAATCATTTTCGTAAAACGATGACAAATACGAAGTAGTTGCTATAGAAACCCATTGTGCAATTGAAAGGGGATCGATTAAGGTGCCCGAAAGCGCAACAGAAGTTTCAAAATAATTTTAAGGGCAAAAATCGAACACCTTAACACAATATAACATTATAGGGTGTTTAGAATTTTTACCTATCAATCTTAAAAGATTGATGTTTGGCTCCAACTAAGTTGTAAACAACTTAGCTCTTGAAGGAAGACAATCTACAAGCTTATCCTTTGAGCACTATTTGCTAAAAAATTAAGCACACCACCAACAAGCTAGAACCCCTCTAATTTTGCACTAGAAAAATGAAAGGATTTTACTTTGAGAAGTATTTTTTTCCTCAACAATTGAAGAAGAAAAATGTAGAGTTTTTGGAGTAAAAATTTCGGCCAAGTTCTTGTGGGATGAGAGAAGGATTAGTTGTCTTGGTTGTGCAAAAAGCTAAAGCAAAAAGTTGCATATGCATGTCATGCCATTAACTCAAAAGTTTCCTCCAACCCTTCACCTTCCAAGAATGCAATTTGTTTGGGCTTGTAACAATTACAAGGCCCATGGATTATTATTTAAATGTCTCAAACATATTTGAGACCATTTAAACTTTACTTAATTTTACTCAAGCCCACTAGTTTAATAATTATTTCTAATTGGGCTCTACAAGACCCAATATTATTTAATAAATTCAACACTTGAATTAATTTAATTATTTGGACTCTACTAGGTCCACTAGTGTTTAATTAATTCAACACTGGAATTAATTTAATTTAGTCCATAATAATGTTTATGAAAATCACAATTTTCAAATACATTATTCATTCTGCAAACTTTTAATTTAGGAACACTTACATAAATTAAAAGTTACATTTCCCTCATAGAAGTTATACTTCTATTTTCCTTACGCTTATAAACTCTTTTATTAGCCGTTCAACACATTGAACTATTTTTACTTCTCAACGGGATCTAGAAAGTTAGCACTTGTGTGGCCGTCAATGGTTTATTGATACAACTAGCCGTGGGTTCACATCTTCATGTGATTCGGGACTAAACATGTCCTTATATGAGCATACCCCAATTGCTCCATTCTTACTTATCAACTCCTTGATAATAAGAACGTCAGAACTCAAGTCTGATATTACCCAACCAATCATGTTAAACGCCTAGAAGCATCGCTTACATGATTCCTTAGGTATCAAATGATAGTGCCTGCAAGAACCATTCAATTATGGTTAGCGTACAGTATTGTCCCTTCATCTCATATATCCCGACCGATTCGACAACTATTGGTATATCGAGAGCTATCAAGGAATCGATACTATGTGTCATGTCGTAGTTCCATCGATGATGTAATCTATGAAACCCCTTTCATAATTACCATCAACACTGTGATCATAGATTTCATACTACATACACATAGGATATCCATACCCGAAGGTAAGCGGTGAATCCCCGACTACAATGCATCGACTCCTATACGTTTCGACAGAACACCCAACCTTGCCACCTGATGACCCTAGGAGTCGGTAAACAAGTCAAAGTGCAATGCTAGCATATAGAGTCTCAATGTTGTCCCGGGTCATAAGGACTAATGGTGTACAACCATAAACTAGGACGTTTCAACTCGATAAGTGAGAACCACTTGGAAAGTCCTAAATAGAGGGTTGTTCAGTGCACTCTACCAGAAGCACCTATCTGCATGCTCGGATATCATAATGTCCCCTACCAATGAAACATGGTACTTACATCGCAGATAATAGTCTCAAACTCGAGCGGCCTATATCCTTCTTAGCGGCGGCTGAATCGACTAGGAACTGTTTAGTATATACTGTATTCTAAATATGAGTTTCATGATACTCATCATATGAGCATCTCATATTCTTTCTACTATTTGTATATTCAAGGACTTTATCTATGCAACTAGCATGTGTATACAGATAAAGATGCGGCAAAACAATAATTTCAAATATTATTAAAATAAAGATTGTTTATACATAGAGTTTCATTGTGAACACTCGGCCAACACTGGCTTGACGGGCACCTACTCTAACAATTTACCACTTGCACTAGAGCCAATTACCCATATGCTTCAAACCCATCGATTCGCGATGCTTCTCGAATAATGGTCCAGGTAAAGGCTTAGTTAGCGGATCAGCAACATTATCTGCGGAGCCTACTTTGTCAATTGACACTTCTCATCTTTCCACAATCTCTCGGAGGATGTGGTACTTTCTCAATACGTGTTTGCATTTCTGATGAGACCTTGGCTCCTTTGCTTGAGCTCTAGCTCCCGTGTTGTCACAAAACACCGGGACATGAGCAACTCCATTAGAAATGACGCCCAACTCTTGGGCGAAATTCCTTATCCAAACAGCCTCCTTTGCTGCAGCTGATGCAACAATGTATTCGGCCTCAGTGGTGGAATCCGCAGTACTGTCTTGCTTGAAACTCTTCCGAGAGACAGCAGCACCATTGAGCATGAATACAAACCCAAAGGTTGACTTCGAGTCATCGATATCGCTTTGGAAGCTATAGTCGATATAGCCTTCCAATTTTAGTTCTCCACCCCCACAGACCAAAAACAACTTATTGGTCCTTCTCAAATACTTGAGGATGTCTTTCACAGCTTTCCAGTGTGGAAGACCAGGGTTCAATTGATATCTACTCACTACACTTAGTGCAAAAGCCATGTCAGGACGTGTAGATATCATCCCATACATGATGTTACCAATTGCAGATGCATAAGGAATGCTTGTCATCACCGTTATCTCTGCATCAGTCTTGGGAGACATAGACTTGGATAGGGACACGCCATGACACATTGGTAGATGTCTTTTCTTGGACTCATCCATCGAGAACCGCTTCACGATGGTATCAATGTATGTGGACTGGGTGAGACCAAGCAATCTTTTTTATCTATCTCTATAGATCTGTATTCCCAATACAAAAGATGCTTCACCCAAGTCCTATATTGAGAACTTACTCTCTAACCATATTTTAGTTGATTGCAACATCCCTACATCATTCCCAATGAGTAGAATGTCATCAACATAAAGTACTAGGAATGTCACTGCACTCCCACTGACCTTCTTATACACACAGGGTTGATCAGGATTCTTAGTAAAACCAAACTATTTGATTGTACTATCGAATCTAAGGTTCCAACTCCTAGATGCCTGCTTTAGACCATAAATAGATCTCTGAAGTTTTCATATCATATGCTCACTTCCGATAGATGTAAACCCTTCACGTTGAGAAATGTAAATCTCTTCCTTAATATCCCCATTAAGAAAGGCTGTCTTGACATCCATCTGTCATATCTCATAGCCATACCATGCAGCTATGGCTAGCAATATCCTTACAGACTTGAACATTGCAACTGGAGAAAAGGTTTCCTCAAAGTCAACTCCTTGTCTTTGAGTATATCCTTTTGCTACCAATCGCGCCTTGAAGGTCAATACCTTCCCATCCGCCCCAAGTTTCCTTTTGTAAATCCATTTACACCCTATGGGAATAGTTCCCTCAGGTGGATCCACAAGATTCCACACTTGGTTCGAATGCATGGAATTCATCTCAGATTCCATAGCTTCAAGCCATTTGGATGAATCGGCATCAAATAACGCTTCCTTGAAGGTCTTTGGATCACATCCATGGTTAGGCTCATCATGGCCCTCTTCAAGAAGCAGACCATACCTAATAGGTGGTCTCGAGACTATCTCGGATCTTCTAGGAGCTTGTATCTCCTCTCTTGGCTCTTTGGGTGTGGGTTCTACAATTGTGAGTGTCTCTCGAACCTTTTTGAGTTGTATCATCTCCCATTTTCTATCCAATAGAAGTTCTTTTTTCAAAAAAATTGCATTCCTAGAAACAAACACCTTTGTTTCTTGGGGATGATAGAAATAATATCCAACTGAATTCCTTGGATATCCCACAAAGTAACATAAAATGGATCGACTATCTAATTTATCTCCCACTACCTGCTTCACATAAGCAGGGCACCCTCATATTCTAAGATAAGAATATTTGAGAGGCTTATTCATCCATATCTCATATGGTGTCTTCTCAACTGCCTTTGAATGGACATTGTTCAACAACAGTGACACTGTCTCAAGCGTATATCCCCAAAAGGATGGCGGCAACTCCGTGAACCCCATCATAGACCGAACCATGTCCATCAAAGTACATTTACGACGCTCTGAAACACCATTCAACTGTGGTGTAGCAGGAGGAGTCCAGTGCGAGAGAATCTCATTCTCCCTAAGATACTCTTGGAACTTGGAACTCAAGTACTCACCACCTCGATCCGATCGAAGTGACTTGATGCTTCGCCCCAACTGTTTCTCTACTTCACTTCTTAATTCTTTGAACCTTTCAAAGGCTTCAGACTTGTATTTCATCAAATACACATACCCATACCGCGAAAAGTCATCGGTAAAGGTGATGATGTAGGCATGTCCATGCTTAGTGGTGATGCTAAGGGGACCGCACACATCGGTATGGATCAAATCCAATAACCTTTTGGCTCGCTCCACATGGTCCTTAAATGGAATTTTGATCATCTTTCCTTTTAGACAGGATTCACAAGTTGGGAGAGAATTAATATCAGACATATCAAACATGCCCATTCCCACTAGCTTGTTCATCCTTCTTAGGGAAATATGTCCTAATCGAGCATGCCATAATTGTGTCGAATTTAGAGTATCTTGTTTTCGCTTGTTTGTTGTTGTTATCACTTGGACATTGTTTAGTGGAATATCTTTCAATTTTAAGTTATAGAGATCGTTTTCAAGTTCTCCAGTACCAATCAAACATTCATTCTTGTAAATGTTGCAAACACATTTGCTAAATAAACAAGAATATTTATCTTTATCAAGCATAGAAATGGAAACAATGTTTTTCACCAAATCAGGTACAAACAAAACATCTCTTAAAACTAACTTAAAATCATTGTTCAAAAGCAAGTAAACATCTCCAATAGCCTTGTCAGCAACTCTTGCTCCATTGTCCAGCCTCAAGAAGGTCTCACCTTCCCTTAGTCTCCTACTTCTTCCCATCACCTGCAACGCATTACAGAGATGTGAGCCACAGCCGGTATCTAATACCCACTGAGTAGAGTTAATTGAAATGTTTACTTCGATATAGAACATACCATTTTCATAACTTTTCTGGGCAAGATATTCTCTGCAGTTACGCCTCCAATGTCCAGGCTTCTTGCAGTGATGACAGATGTCAACAGTCTTGTCAGCCTTAACTGGTGTGGCTGCCACAACGGGATTCGGAGCTTGCCTCTTCAAGGGCACATTTTCTTGGGACGTTGCAAAGAACGCTTCTTTCCCTTCCCAAGTGGACCAGTCTTCGTACCAGATGAAGAATCCACATAAAAAACCGGCTTCTCTTTCTTGATGGTGCCCTAAAACGTAACAAGCATGTTCACCAACTCCTCAAGGGTAAGCTCCAGCTTGTTCATGTTGAAATTCACCACAAAAGGATCAAATGAGCTAGGCAGCGACAAGAGCAACACGTCAGTGGTCAACTCCGAAGGCAACATAAGATCCATGCCAACGAGCTTGTCCACGAGCCCAATCATCTTCAGGCCATGCTCATGGACCGAGGCCCCATCTCGCATGCGCAAAGTGATCAGCTCCTTGATGGTAGCATGCCTAAGAGATTGAGTCTACTTACCAAAGAGCTCCTTGAGATGCAAATGAATGTCAGCAGCACTCTTTGCATCCTCAAAACTCCTCTGCAGCTCATCATTCATAGAAGCCTGCATATAACACTTGGCTTTCAAGTCATAGTCACACCAATCCTTGTAAGTCTGCAATTCCTCAGGAGTGCAGCTAGTCGGAGCCTCAACAAGGGGCGACTCAGTAAGTGTATATGCTATCATTTCCGAATTCAAGACGATTTTCAGGTTTCTTAGCCAAGTGAGGTAATGAGGTCCAGTTAATATGTGTTTGTCGAGTATTGCAGATAATGGGTTACGAATGAAGACATTGTCAAATTTGTACTGAAAAGTAAAAAGATAAATGTTAATGACTATTTTAAAATATTTAGTAAGATATAAAGTATGGATTTCTGCTTTATAAATATTTACTCCCACTGTTTTGACATCTTTCACTACCCTCTAGTGAAAACGGGATACTCCTTTCGTCAGTAGGTACGTAAGGTCCAATTAGCGAATTATGATCCCGAATAATATCAGTCAATCATAATTCCTAAAAGATAGTTTCCAATTGCATCACCATGCAACCCTCTACGTAAAATTTTGTCTCACGTTTGATTAGGACTCAATAATATGACGTCGTTCATCTTTACGCGTCAAGCCTTGCCCATCGATATTGAACCTTAATAGACGGTCGCCATGAGTTCCCTCTATAATATGAGCCGAAATCATGAGAGTTCCACGTAGTTCACATCACCGTGTCAATGGATGTCACAGCTTTCCGGTGTCCAGGGCCCCCCAATAATATGAGCCGAGCTCCGAACACGAGTAGCGTTCATCATGCACCCATTGTCGATGGAAGACATGGAAATTATAAACACCTTTATAATTCCCTTTTTCTGGATTGATATTAATTTTGAATCTTATTAAAAATGAGGGTTTTTAATTTTTGAAAGGTCTCATCATTAATTTTATTTAAAAGCTCGTCATGTTTGATCGTATGTTTGCCGGATTCATGCAACTTTGTTATTATCATAATAATAACGCACATACTCATTATTTATAACATATCATGCATATATTATAAACAGTAAACTAAACAAAGATGATCAATTGCCCCAACACTAATGGCCCGTGTGAGCTAAACACGGGTCTAGGTCCAATCCTAGGGAAATGCATGGGATGCAAATGCAACTATTACATTAGCATCCAATATTTACATGTCTTCGATCTTCATAATCATCAAGGCCACCATCTTCCAATCTTGATCTTCCACTATACTAATATTTACAAATAAATATCCACGGTAAATAGGAATACATCTCATGGGGTGGGAACGGGCCATAAACCCAGCATACTTATAAATTGATAATTATTACAATCATTCAACACAAAATATCCTAGCATAAACCTAGAAAATTGGGCTTGGGCTTTTGATCATCCTTCATGCATAATATCACATATCATACACCATCAATTAATTATCACAATAATCAATTGATCCAATATTATATATCATGATCCAATCACTAACCGTCACGATTATAAACTAAATTAACAAAGTATACAAACTCTTTTGTCTACTTTCTAATTAATTTATTTATAACCGAATTTCTTGTAAATCACCATTTACTATAAATAATTAAAGTCCAACTTCAATTATTTATTTCATGAAAAAATATTTACAACTTTGGTAAATTTAAAATTAAGGGCCCAAAAAATCATTTTTCACCAAAAACATTTTGGCCCATTTAAATTTCACAAATATGTTAGCCATCTAATGGCCTAACAACTTCAAGGCCCATGACACTTTGATAATCCAAAATTCTTTTGAAAACCCTAGTCGTCATCGCCGTCGCCGGAGCTCCGTCGTCGGATTTCGACCAACTTACAAAATATTTTTTTTTATTTTGAAATAAGGCCATCCAAAATAAGAAAAATATTTCCTTCAAATATTTGTGGACCCCATAATCCACATCATCAATCAAATATTTCTGTACTCAAATATCTCATATTTCACAATCAAATATCACACCAACCAAATATTTATGGGTCCCACTGTCACTTTAATTAATATTTTATTTTCATTTAAATAAAATCATTTAACCACTTTAATTACTTTCATCTATTATTTAGTATTATATTTTTATTGAAATATAAAATTAAAAAGATTATAAAGATTATTTTTGAATAACTAATTTGTAATAAAATAAATATTAATAAAATTAAAAAATTTATAACGAACTATACAAAGCTAATTTACCACAAAACAATATTTATTACATTAATAATAAAAAATTACAAACCATAAAAAAAAACGTTGTGCGTATTCCATTCAATTGTCCATTTATATTTCACATAATAATTAAATATAATTAAATAAATAATAAAAAAATGAAAAAAAATTAAAACTGCTTCATAATAATTAAATATAATTAAATAAATAATAAAAAAATCAAAAAAAAAAATAAAAATGCTTGGGTCGAGGTGAAGCTCTTCACCTCGACCCACCCAAAGACCCAAGCTCTTCTCAATTGTGAAGAGCTTGGGTCGAGAAAACAAAAGTTCGACAAAAAGAAAAAAGAATCTCGACTCATCTCGTCCAAAAAAAAAAAAAAAACTCGACCCAAAAAACAAGCGCGTCTCAATCACGCTTGTTTAAAGAAATTAAAAAAAATTATAATATCCGGTTACAAATTTGTAACCGGGTATTGTTGTGGCACACAAATCAATGGTGTGCAATGGTGAATATTTCAATACAGAAGATATTTGGATGACATGGCTTGGATAATATCCACCGTTGCGGATGCTCTAAGGGGCTGTTTGGGGCTGCCCTTGCTACCCGTTTCGGCTGCCCGAAATGGGCCGAAAACGGCCCCAAACCGGCCTTGATTTTTGTTGCAAAACATTATCTCATTTGGTTAGAAATCGACCTCAATATAATATCAAATATATGCTACACAAAATAGTCACCATAGCTCATGATACCACTTGAAAGGGGATCGATTAAGGTGCCTGCTACTACTTAAATTATAATTCACCCAAGTGTAGGTTGTCTGCAAGTAATATATTTTGTAAGTACGAGATCGATCCACAGAGAGGTTATTTTAAGTTTAAATTTATTAATTTATAGATTACCAAATGCAAGAACGAAGTTTACAAATTATAAATTTTGTCAAGGCTCGAGGATTTATTCTTTGTTTATGCAATATTGTTTAACTAAAAGTAAAACAAAGGAAACCACCATAAATAATGGTTCCAAGAAAATAAAAATATTTAAACACACACACAATATAATATAGTTCCCACTACAGAAAATACCGAATTCACCGATATTTTATATATGGTATCTATGATTATATATATAACTATATAAATATATAACTGCATAAAATAAATGTTAAACTAAATCATTATATTTCATTTAGAACAACCGGCAGAGCCACGCTATTGTCTAAATGAAATATATGATTTAATAAGTTAGTTGCGGGAAAGTAAAAGTTAGTTGCGATAAAGTAAATGTTAGATGCGGAAAGTAAAAGTTAGTTGCGATAAAGTAAATGTTAGATTGTTAGATATCATAATATTTCATTTAGAACAACCGGCAGAGCCACGCTATCGTCTAAATGAAATATATGATATAATTATATAAATATATATATATATATATATATATATATGTATAATATAACAATAATAATTGATGAAATATTTATTGTATCAAAATTAAACAACAAATCAAGATAACCACTTAAATGGTATCAAGCATTTGATGTAAATTGATAACAACAAATAATTCATTTTTATACCTACAATAAAAAGAAATTAGCAAAATAAAAAGAAATAAAGAAAGAATATACAAAATATAAACAATCTTACTTCACCGAGAATTCATCAGCTTCACCTTGACATAATAGATTTAGCTTTCCATGAACTTACTTTTGATCAACACTAAAAACATCACTCATAATTTGAAAAATGAAAAATATATTGGAACTTAGAACTTTTATACACACTCACACTATATTTTACAATGAGATAGAATGATTCTCAAGCTAGCACAGGGCCTCTATTTATAGGCCAAATGAGAGAAAGGGTCAAAAATTCTATTAATGCAATGTAGTTGTAATAGTAGTCTTTGTCTCCTCCAACTTCAATTCCATGCCCCTTCTTTCAATGATTTGTTCCACGACTTTAATCAGCGAATTTGACTCAGCTCGAAACAGCAAACATGTGGAAAATTGTCTGTAGATGAATTTGGCCACTTGGTTCACCTCATTTGGTTAAATATTGAAATAGTTATGATTTTTTTACTATATGCTGGTAATGGTCAAAGTAAATTTGTCCTCATTTTGATATTTTCACAATTTGATCATCTTAACCAACTTTTTAGGCAATCATGTCTTCTGCAAAGTTGTAGATAATTTCTCAAGGATTTCAAAAATATTTGAATCACCTCCATTTGAATTTTCTAGCTTGAGTTATCATTATTTTACCAACACGTAGAAAACCTGAAAATAAAACATATTTAGTAAGATATTTAAATATAAACACACAATACTAAAATAACATAATTTTATAATTTTAATAAAACTTAAATTTTAAAATATAGGTTTTAACATATAATAAATAATTATTTTTAAGTTTCATCACACCGTCACACTATCTTATTACTAGTCCCTTACTAATAAAATTTATCGAAAAATCACAACCTAGATTCTTTATTCCTTTTATATATTCAAATATACAAACATATTAATTTTAAAAACAAACTCATATACCGATTTATATATATATATATTTTATTTAATATAATAATATATAATTAGAGGTGCTTTTATTATTATTTTCACATAATATATAAAGTAACAATATATATATATTTTT
>NC_133319.1:6946258-6952818 GCF_012295235.1 Primulina huaijiensis | reverse complement strand
AAATATGTTTTCTGCAATTGTTAAATCACAGCATATGAATTTATAAGCGTAACATGCCAAAAGTCAATATTTGAACAGAAAATTATTATTATTAAAAGAAAATAAAAATGACATAAATTAAAACACATATATACAGCGTAGTTGTGATTGTGGCTCACATCTTCCTCTGATTTTACGTTCAGTAACGGCTTCAACGCCTTCTATGAGTCGAGGATATGCTTCCCATCCAATTTTCTTATAAATTGGCAAACAGGGTCTTTTAACGTCAGATTCCCGAGACGAAATTGTATATATATATTTACTTATCTAAACAGATATGCGTTACTACAGTAGGATCTTTATAAGGCTGATTCCACCGTCCATATTGATATTCCTCATGTTGAAATTGCCACCATAGTTTAAGAAGTTCATTTTGCACGTACCCACTAGAATGCGTATCAAGAACCTCTAGAAAATTATCCAAAGGCTCTTTACTCAGACCATTCTTAATGAATAAAATTTTATCTTCTCTATTCATTGATGCCATTCCAACATTTTTGCATTTCCCTTTACAAGTCCACCTTGCACATTTATGACATCCACCTATACGTTTAGCTTTTCGCTTCTTGGCATATGTGCTTTTACCAAATCTTGGCATATGTCTTATTATTATTTCACTTGCTTCCCCAACCAATCGGACTTTTGCTTCAATTATCAACCGGATATCATTCGGTATGCCATATGACATCATCAACCTTAGTCGCTCACATCTAGCTTTATAAATTTTTTTCAACTCATTATCAGGTAAACAAGCAAAGTATTTACGAAGATTCACAATACAAGCATCCATATTATTATTATTATTATATTTTTCAATTATTTTGGGAAAACTAAAAAAACCGACTTAGATAGTCACGGAGTACCGTTATCCGCCACTTAACCGGGAAATGAACTAGGATCTGCAAAAACAAAATAAAAATATCAAATAACTATTGTGGATCATATAAAGACATAAAATCATCATTAAGAATTTCATTTTCTATAAAAGGCTTAAGTCTTTGTCCATTAACTTTAAACACGTCCTTATTTTTAGGATTTTCAATATCAACAGCACCACGAGGATAAACAAATTTAATTATAAATGGTCCTGACCATCTCGATCATAGTTTTCCTGGAAATAAATGCAAACGAGAATTATAAAGTAAAACTTTTTGTCCAATTTCAAATGACTTTCTCATAATATTTTTATCATGAAAGGCTTTAGTTTTATCTTTATAAATCTTTGAATTTTCATATGCATCATTTCTTAATTCTTCTAGTTCATTTAATTGTAATTTTCTGAATTTAGATGCATCATCTAAATTAATATTAAATGCTTTAATTGCCCAATAAGATTTATGTTCAAGTTCAACCGGTAAATGACAATGTTTACCAAAAACTAACCTATATGGTGACATCCCTAATGATGTCTTAAATGCAGTTCTATATGCCCATAATGCATCAGTTAATCTTAAAGACCAATCTTTTTGATTTCGATTAACTGTTTTTTCTAAAATTTGTTTTATTTCTCTATTTGCAAGTTCAACTTGACCATTACTTTGAGGATGATATGGGGTAGAAACTTTATGTGTAATGCCATATTTTCTTAACAAAGAAGAAAATGATTTATTTATAAAATGACTTCTCCCATCACTAATTATTGCTCTAGGTATTCCATATCGACTAAAAATATTTTCTTTTAAAAATTTTATAACAACTTTATGATCAGTCGTTCTACATGCAATTGCTTCAATCCATTTTGAAACATAATCAACAGCGACGAAAATGTACGTATATCCAAAAGATAATGGAAATGGACCCATAAAATCTATCCCCCAACTATCGAATATTTCAATAATTATGATTGGATTTAAAGGCATCATGTTTCGTTTTGAAATTGATCCCATCTTCTGACAGTTTTCACAAGATTTGCAAAATAAATGCGTATCTTTGAATAAAGAGGGCCAATAAAATCCACATTGTAAGATTTTTGCAGCTGTTTTATTGGATGAAAAATGACCTCCACATGCTTCAGAATGACAAAATTTAATAACATTACTTACTTCATTGTCGGGTATGCATCGTCGAAAAATTTGGTCAGGACAATACTTAAACAAGTAAGGATCATCCCAATAAAATTTTTTAACTTCTATCAAGAATTTATTCTTATCCTGTGAATTCCAATGAGAAGGCATTTTATTTGTCACAATAAAATTTACAATGTTAGCAAACCAGGGCATAATAGTAGCATAAAACAACTGATCATCTGGAAAATTTTCATTTATTGGTATTTCATTATGAGATGATTCAGTCATTATTCTAGATAAATGATCGGCTACGACATTTTCTTTTCCTTTTTTATCTTTAATTATAATATCAAATTCTTGTAACAATAAAATCCACCGTATTAATCTTGGCTTAGCATCTTGTTTATTTGATAAATATTTTACGGCAGAATGATCAGTGTACACAATAGTAGTAGAACCAATTAAATAAGATCGAAACTTATCTAATGCAAATACTACTGAAAGTAATTCTTTTTCAGTAGTTGAATAATTTATTTGGGCACTATTTAAGGTTCTACTAGCATAATAGATTGCATACGGTTTTCCTTCTTTTCTCTGTCCTAACACAGCTCCTATAGCATAATCACTTGCATCACACATTAATTCAAATGGTAAAGACCAATCTGGAGGTTGTAAAATAGGTGATGTAATTAAAAGATTAATTATTTTTTTAAAAGCATTTTCACATTTCTGAGTCCATTCAAATTGTGTATCTTTTGTTAAAAGATTCGAAATTGGTTTAGATATTATGCTGAAATTTTTTATAAACCTTCTATAAAAACCTGCATGACCCAAGAATGATCGAACTTCTTTGACCGTTTTTGGTGATGTTAAATTAGCAATAACATCAACTTTGGCTTTATCAACTTCAATTCCTTTTTCAGATATCACATGACCTAACACAATCCCAGATTTAACCATATAATGACATTTTTCCCAATTTAAAACAAGATTTTTTTCTTCACATCGTTTTAATACTTCTTCTAGGTTTTTAAGACAATTTTCAAATGAGTTTCCAAAAACAGTTATATCATCCATAAAAACTTCTACAAATTCTTCAATCATATCACTGAAAATACTTAACATGCATCTTTGAAAAGTAGCCGGAGCATTACATAAACCAAATGGCATTCTTTTAAATGCAAAAGTTCCGAAAGGACAAGTGAAAGTAGTTTTTTCTTGATCTTCTAATGATATAGGTATTTGATAATACCCCGAATACCCATCAAGAAAACAGTAATAAGAATTTCCTGCTACTTTTTCTAGAATTTGATCTAAAAATGGTAGTGGGAAATGATCTTTTCTAGTTGCATCATTTAATTTTCTATAATCAATACACATACGCCAACTAGATGGAATCCTAGCTTGTAATAACTCTCCCTTTTCATTTTTTATAACAGTGATGCCTGACTTTTTAGGTACTACTTGTGTTGGACTTACCCATTTACTATCTGAGATTGGATAGATAATTCCAGCGTCTAATAGTTTTAATACTTCATTCTTAACAACTTCTTTCATATGTGGATTTAACCTTCTTTGTGGTTGTTGATATGTTTTAGCATTTTCTTCCAAATGAATTTTATGTGTGCAAATTAAAGGATTTATACCTTTTATATCTTTCAAAGTCCATCCAATTGCATTTTTATATTTCTTAAGTAATTTAATTAAATCTTCTTCTTGATTTGGTAGAAGAGTGGAAGAAATTACAACAGGAAATGTTTTATTTTCACCAAGAAATACATATTTCAATTCGAATGGTAAAACTTTTAATTCAAGTTTTGTATTATCATCTTTTTTAAAATTATTTTCAGACTCAAAACATTCTATTGAAAAAACTTCAGATTGTTGATTTAAGTTTTCTTCTTGTATATTTTCTTCCATAATTGTTTCAATTTCATTATCATATTCATTTTCATTAATACTTGGTTGTTTACATAAATTGAACACATTAAGTTCTAGAGTCATATTTCCAAAAGACAATTTCATTATTCCATTTCGACAATTAATTAAAGCATTTGAAGTTGCTAGAAATGGTCGTCCCAATATTACTGGAATTTCATTATGTACTTCTATTGGTTGTGTATCCAAAACAATAAAATCTACAGGATATATGAATTTATCAACTTGAACCAACACATCTTCTACAATACCTCTAGGTATTTTGATTGACCTATCCGCCAGTAAGAGAGTAACAGAAGTGGGTTTTAATTCTCCTAAATTAAGTTTTTCATAAACTGAATAAGGAAGTAAATTCACACTTGCTCCCAAATCTAACAAAGCTTTTTTAATTTTATTTTCTCCAATAATACATGAAATTGTTGGACAACCAGGATCTTTATATTTTAAACTAGAATTATTTTGAAGAATAGAACTTACTTGTTCAGCCAAGAATGCTTTCTTCTTCACATGCAATTTTCTCTTCACAGTACATAAGTCTTTTAAAAATTTTGCATATGAAGGTACTTGTTTAATAGCATCTAATAATGGAATATTTATCTTTACTTGTTTAAAAACTTCATAGATATCAGAATCATTTTTTTGTTTTTTATGATTTGTTAATGCATGAGGAAATGGTGGAGGTTTATTTGATTCATTTACTATTTCAGATGATTTATCATTCAACATATTATTTTTAGAATTTAAGGTATCATCATTCTCAAAAGTATCAGGATTATCATCCTTACTCTTTGATTTTAAATGATCCTTGTTTTCATTACTATATGGATCATTAACTATTTTACCACTTCTAAGGGTAATAACAGATTTTATTTGATCAATTTTTTCATTTTTTAATTCTTGATTTTGATTTTTAGGATTAGGTTGAGGTTGAGATGGAAATTTTCCTTTTTCATGAATATTAAGTGCAGATGCAAATTTTGCAAGAGTTTCTTTCAAATCAGTCATAGATTGACTGTTTTGAATATTGATAGATTCTTGCTTTTGGATAAATGCATGAATTACATCTTCAAAGTTTTTTCTTGGAGGTGTAACATAAGGAATATAACCTTGATGATTTTGGTTATTTTGAAAATATTGTTGTGAGGGTTGTGCATTATTATCATTCCTCCAACTAAAATTAGGATGATTTTTCCATCCAGGATTATATGATGTTGAAAAAGGATCTAGTATTGGTTTTTTATAATTGTTAACATAATTTGCTTGTTCATGGAGACATTCTTTAAATGAAGGTAATGTTGGACAATCTTTTGTAGCATGATCATGTGTATCACATATATGACAAACAATTTCTTGAATACTTTTTAATTGACCACTCTTTTTCATTTCTAATGACTCAATTTTTCTTGCTAAAGATGCAAGTTTAGCTTGAATATCTATATCATCTTTAAGATTATAGATACCACCCCCATTTGTTGAATTATTGATTTTAGTTGTTGGTGGTTCTATTGTGCCTATATTATCCCAATTTTGAGCATTTTCTGCTAATGAATCCAAATACTCCATAGCTTCATTTGGGTTTTTATCTTCAAAAGTTCCATTACACATGAATTCTATCATTTGCCTATCTTTAGGTATTAGACCTTCATAAAAGTGAGAAACTATTCTCCATGTTTCAAAACCATGATGTGGGCATGTATTAAGTAATTCTTTATATCTATCCCAACATTGATAAAATGTTTCTCCTTGTTTTTGAGAAAAAGTAGTAATTTGTCTTTTAAAAGAGTTTGTTCTATGGGAAGGAAAAAACTTTTTGAGAAATTGTTGTTGCATTTCTTCCCATGATCTTATTGAACTTGATCTCAAATTTTGTAGCCATGTTTTAGCTTTATCTTTTAAAGAAAAAGGGAAAAGCTTTAATCGAACTATATCCATGCTACAATTTTGATCATTATAAGTGTTACAAACTTCCTCAAATTCTCTTAGATGTAAATATGGATTTTCAGAATCTAAGCCATGAAAATTTGGTAAAAGTTGAATAATTTGAGGTTTAAAGTTGAAATTAGATGCATCAGGAGGAAAAACTAAACAAGATGGGGCACTAGTTCTAATAGGGTTCATATGGTGCCTAAGTGTTCTTAATTGATCATGTTCTTGATTATTATTATTATTGTTGTTATTATTGTTATCATTATCTTGATTATTTGAATTATCATCCATGTTTAAATTATTTTCAGATACTCGAATAAGTCTACCACTTTTTTTTCGACTCCAAATACTCATACAAAAAAAAAACACAATACTTATAAATAAAACATAATTAACAAATATAAACTTAATTTATACCTCCCCGGCAACGGCCCCAAAAACTTGCTACTACTTAAATTATAATTCACCCAAGTGTAGGTTGTCTGCAAGTAATATATTTCGTAAGTACGAGATCGATCCACAGAGAGGTTATTTTAAGTTTAAATTTATTAATTTATAGATTACCAAATGCAAGAACGAAGTTTACAAATTATAAATTTTGTCAAGGCTCGAGGATTTATTCTTGGTTTATGCAATATTGTTTAACTAAAA
>NC_133319.1:6843878-6945775 GCF_012295235.1 Primulina huaijiensis | reverse complement strand
TATAATATATAACAATAATAATTGATGAAATATTTATTGTATCAAATTTAAACAACGAATCAAGATAACCACTTAAATGGTATCAAGCATTTGATGTAAATTGATAACAACAAATAATTCATTTTTATACCTACAATAAAAAGAAATTAGCAAAATGAAAAGAAATAAAAAAAGAATAAACAAAATATAAACAATCTTACTTCACCAAGAATTCATCCTCTTCACCTTGACATGATAGATTTAGCTTTCCATGAACTTACTTTTGATCAACACTAAAAACATCACTCATAATTTGGAAAATGAAAAATATATTTGAACTTAGAACTTTTATACACACTCACACTATATTTTACAATGAGATAGAATGATTCTCAAGCTAGCACAAGGCCTCTATTTATAGGCCAAATGAGAGAAAGGGTCAAAAATTCTATTAATGCAATGTAGTTGTAAGAGTAGTCTTTGTCTCCTCCAACTTCAATCCCATGCCCCTTCTTTCAATGCTTTGTTCCACGACTTTAATCACCGAATTTGACTCAGCTCAAAACAGCAAACATGTGGGGATTTATCTGTAGATAAATTTGGCCACTTGGTTCACCTCATTTGATTAAATATTGAAATAGTTATGATTTTTTTACTATATACTGGTCATGGTGAAAGTAAATTTGTCCTCTTTTTGATATTTTCACAATTTGATCATCTTAACCAACTCTTTTTGATATTTTCACAATTTGATCATTTTAAATTTGTCCTCTTTTAGATAATTTCTCAAGGATTCCAAAAATATTTGAATCACCTCCATTTGAATTTTCTAGCTTGAGTTATCATTATTTTACCAACACGTAGAAAACCTGAAAATAAAACATATTTAGTAAGACATTTAAATATAAACACACAATAACATAATTTTATAATTTTAATGAAACTTAAATTTTAAAATATAGGTTTTAACATATAATAAATTATTAATTTTAAGTTTCATCAATGCCCGAAAGCGCAACGGAGGTTTCAAAATAATTTTAATGGCAAAAATCAAACACCTCAATCCTATAGTGTGTAGCAAATGCGAAAAACACAATATGACATTCATAGGGTGTTTAGAATTTTTACCTATCAATCTTAAAAGATTGATGTTTGGCTCCAACTAAGTTGTAAACAACTTAGCTCTTGAAGGAAGACAATCTACAAGCTTCTCCTGTGAGCACTCCTTGCTCAAAAATTAAGCCCACCACCAAAAAGCTAGAACCCCTCTAATTTTGCACTAGAAAAATTAGAGGATTTTTCTTTGAGAAGTATTTTCTTTCCTCAACAATTGAAGAAGAAAATGGAGAGTTTTTCGATTAAAAATTTCGTCCAAGTGCTTGTGGGAGGAGAGAAGGATGAGTTGTCTTGGTTGTGCAAAAAGCTAAAGCAAAAAGTTGCATATGCATATCATGCCATTAACTCAAAAGTTGACTCCAACCCTTCACCTTCCAAGCATGCAATTTGTTTGGGCTTGTAACAATTACAAGGCCCATGGACTATTATTTAAATGTCTCAAACATATTTGAGACCATTTAAACTTTACTTGATTTTACTCAAGCCCACTAGTTTAATAATTATTTCTAATTGGGCTCTACAAGACCAAATGTTATTTAATTAATTCAACACTTGAATTAATTTAATTTAGTCCATAATAATGTTTATGAAATCACAATTTTCAAATACATTATTCATTCGGTCAACTTTTAATTTAGGATCACTTCNTAAAAGTTACATTTCTCATAATCCTCTTATAGAAGTCATACTTCTATTTTTGTTTGTGCTTATAAGCTCCTTTATAAGCCGTTCAACACATTGAACTATTTTTACTTCTCAACGGGATCTAGAAAGTTCTCACTTGTGTGGCCCTCAATGGTTCATTGATACAACTAGCCGTGGGTTCACATCTCCATGTGATTCGGGACTAAACATGTCCTTATATGAACATACCTCAATTGCTCCATTCTTACATATCAACTCCTTGATAATAAGAACTTCAGAACTCAAGTCTGATAGTACCCAACCAATCATGTTAAACGCCTAACAGCATCGCTTACATGATTCCTTAGGTATCAAATGATAGTGCCTGCAAGAACCATTCAATTATGGTTATCGTACAGTACAGTCCCTTCATCTCATATATCCTGACCGATTCGACAACTATTGGTATATCGAGAGCTGTCAAGGAATCGATACTATGTGTCATGTCATAGTTGCATCGATGATGTAATCTATGAAACCCCTTTCATAATTACCATCAACACTGTGATCAGAGATTTCATACTATATACACATAGGATATCCATACCCGAAGTCAAGCGGTGAATCCCCGACTACAATGCATCGACTCCTATATGTTTCGACAGAACACCCAACCTTGCCACCTGATGACCTCATAGGAGTCGGTAAACAAGTCTAAGTGCAATGCTAGCATATAGAGTCTCAATGTTGTCTCGGGACATAATAAACTAGGACGTTTCAACTCGATAAGTGAGAACCACTTGGAAAGTCCTAAATGGAGGGTTGTTCAGTGCACTCTACCAGGAGCACCTATCTGCATGCGTGGACATCACAATGTCCCCTATCATTGAAACATGGTACTCACATCGCAGATACTAGTCTCAAACTCGAGCGGCCTATATCCTTCTTAGCGGCGGCTGAATCGATTGGGAACTGTTTAGAATGTACAGTATTCCAAATATGAGTTTCATGATACTCATCATATGAGCATCTCATATTCTTTCTACTATTTGTATATATTCAAGGACTTTATCTATGCAACTAGCATGTGTATACAGATAAAGATGCGCCAAAACAATAATTTTAAATATTATTAAAATAAAGATTGTTTATACAAAGAGTTTCATTGTGAACACTCGGCCAACACTTGGCTCGACGTGCACCTACTCTAACAGCAGATACGCAGGTGCGAGCCCGGGCTCGGGACGTGATAGAATGGAATCAGAGCCGATCACCAGCATGGAACACCGGGAAATAAGTGCTATGCGGGGCAAAGTGCTACGTGCATAGGAGCCACCTCTTGAACCTGCGGGACAAAGTGCTAATTGACGGGAGACACCCGTTGAACTTGTAGGGGCTATCTCAAGATTCTCGGTGCTGGTAGATTGAGGGGTCAGGCCACGACGAGGACGTCGCGTTATGAAGGAAGGGTGAATGTGATACCTCTTGTCTCACATGGTAAAAATTAAAAATTTAAAATGAGTTACAATGGACTTCAATAGCAACTTGTGTTAATAATTTTTGTAAAACGAGGACGAATACGAAGTAGATACTATAGAAACCCATTGTGCAGTTACGCAGGCGCAGGCCCGGGCCCGGGCTCGGGACGTGAAGTACGGTACGTTACATGGTAGAAGAGGTGACGTAGGAGCAGTTGAAGTCTCCGAACATCCATAAACGTATCTTGTGTACTGAACTGCTTACATTTGTTTTAAAACTGATTTGATCAGTTCGAGCAGTTATTAGTTCAATTCTCACTATAACTGAACTGATATATGCAAGAACCGATTCCTTTTATTTCAGTTAATCAGTTTACACAAGTTAAATTGCTTTCAAATTAGTCAGCTTTCTTAACGAATGATTACTTCGAGTATTTTATGCTTGGATTAAATACCAAACTCGATTTTATTCATCGGTATTTATATTCTTAGAACACGAGCTATTGAAGCTCATGGAGAATGTTGTGTTTGAAGTATCTTCGCAGGTGCCTGAACCGATCCTTCATATTTATACTGAAATTATAATTAAGAAACATAATAATAACAATATCATTTTACAAATAATCAATATACCAAAAATTCAAGATGACATGATCTACTAAAAAGTTCAAAAACGTGATATTATGTAAAAAAAATTATATTTTCGAAATTCTATATATTATTTTAGGAAATGACATATAATACAATATATATTTGGGAAAAAAAATCTAACGTTTTTTGTTGGAATATTTCTAGTACCATAAGTTTTGATGCTTGACAAATAAACCTAATCGAGCTTTTTCAGGATTCGTCGCTTTTTAATTGCATATTCAGGTTTTCGAACCGCTGAAATTTTTCAAGCTATTTAGACAGATTATCAAGAGCTCAAGCAGTTCACGCAAGGAATTCAAGAGGCAATACTTCTGAACTCTAGCTACAAGAGATCATCTGTCAATCTGATCGGATCAAAGTTTTTTATGCAATACAGGTGTTCAAATCTTTTAATTCCAACAGTACTTCAAAAGGTCAGATTTGAGTAAATTCAAAAGATACTACAAGTCAAGTCGTTTATGATAAAATATGATGGCATAATATCCTACCAGCTCCAAATGACAGAACGTTTTCAAATAGGTCCTAAGTCAACCAACTTTTCAGAGGTATTGGAGCTAAAACGGAAAAAAGGACATTAAATGTCAGTTATTATAGTATATGATGATGATAGTGACAATGTCATTTTGTCGAAAACGGTTACAGATAATCATTAAAAAGTGAATCTGACCGTTGAAGTTTTTCAACTATATATATGCAGACTTCGAAGAGAAGAAACTACCAAACTGATTGATTATTTTCACAAGCCTTCATACTTCTAAGATCTTTGAGTACTCTTAAGCTTTCATATCTCAATCTATTCACACAACACATGCCTATCAGAATATATAAGATCTTCAATTATCAGTATGTGCCACATTACTTACTCAAGCCAACAAGCCGACCGTTGGTTTATTTGTATTTTTTTATGGTGAACCAATGGTTCTTAAACACCCAAACATTGTAAAATGATCACTAGGAGTTTCATTTTAGGTAGTGATAAGTCCTAACTGAATTGAGTTGTTATAAGACGTTGTAAAAACAAAGTCTTTTAGTGGAAACCTTCATAAGTGGAATAAGAGATGATGTAGGACTGTGGGTAAAAATACGATTATCTATGGAAAGATAATTATTAAAGATGTATTATTAGTTGAAAACTTCTTTTATATTCTGATTAGCATTGGAAAAATTTGTGACAATGGTTACCTAGTTGAGTTTCATAAACGCACATGCACAATTAAATATACAAAAGGCGATATTATTCTAACCGGACTAACAGGGAAAAATATCTATAAAGTTAGCTGAAATTATGATCATCTTATTTCTCCCACATGTTTTGTCGATTTGAATGGTAATAAAAATTGGTTATGATATAAACATCTCAATCACTTAAATTTCAAATCTATTGCTAATCTTAGCAAACAAAAATTGATCTCGAGGTTACCTAACTGAAGGATCGTTTGCTGGGCACCTTGAGGTGCTTCAAACAAAATATTCTCCAATGAGCTGCAATAGATCGTGTTCTAAGAATGTTAACACCGATGAATTAAATCGAGTTTGATTTAAAACCAAGCGGAAGAAACTCGAAGTAATCCTTCGTGAAGAAAGCTGTTTATATTAGAAAACATTTTAACTTATGTAAACTGAATAACTGAAAATCTAGTGATAAGTTGTCGCATATATCAGTTCAGTTATAGTAAGAGCTGAACTGACGGATGCTCTAACTAATCAAGCCAGTTTGAAAAAAACATTTAATCAGTTAAGTACATAAGATAAGTTTATAGATGTTCGGAGACTTCAACTGCTCCTACGTCATCCCTTCTACCACCTCGGGTAGGATCCACTAGAAGACTTTGATTTATACAACTACCTGTACAAACCCACCCATCTTCGGACTTACACTACTGACTAACTGAACTCATAGACTAGACTGAAGGCAGCTCCTTCCAGCCAACACTTCTTTAACGTCTATGTGTCAAAGACTACATACACAAGTTTAACGTCTTTGTGCAAGACTGTATTTGAGTGGTGGTATGTGTTTGTGTGTGAGAACTGAACAATGAATACACCAACAGGTGTTCTCACACACTGAGGGAAGTGAGCTTCTAAACTAAGCTGATAATACGATGAAGTATCCCTCTAGGCTGAATGCTTCTTGAAGCCTGATAGGCAAATAAGCGTGCCTTTTTCTTTTTACAACACTCTCTGTGGTTCTATTAATTTTTCGTCTCCACTGATCTTCTCTTCATATAGGCGAGAAACTGATCGTACAGTGAGACTTAATTATTTTATTCGTTGCATCTTGAATTTGTTCCTTGGACTTTGTGTAAGGTCCAAAATTAAGACGACGTAATCCAACTGCATGCGAATCTAGGAAATAATGAAAAAATGAGTAATTAATTGACTTTAATTGCTAGTTAATTATGTGACATACTTGTTTATATGTTAAATGAGATTTTTATTGTCATCATGCATAAAATGGTATTTTTAAGGAATATTCAAGCGACGATCGAGGAACGGGGACCGAGGGCTGAAAAATGTAAAATGTTTTTGTTAAATAATTATTTTTAATTATTGTAGATATTTTTCAGTATTTTTGAAAATAAAGGATTTTGAGGTGATTTTATACGCCGGGACGTAAATTTTATCGGTATTGGTTTTTCAACTAAAATACGAGCTTTTTGGCAACCCGGCTAATAAATTCACATATTTAATTAAGGAAAAACTTTGTTAATATTTTATTTAAATCCTAATTAGACTAATGGGCCTAATTTTAATGGCTTATTAGGCCTATGGCCTAGTTAGTAATCAAATTGGTATTTAAAATATAAAA
This sequence comes from Primulina huaijiensis, assembly GCF_012295235.1. NCBI lineage: Eukaryota > Viridiplantae > Streptophyta > Magnoliopsida > Lamiales > Gesneriaceae > Primulina > Primulina huaijiensis. Next base: position 6,939,118 of record NC_133319.1, on the reverse strand, counting down.
AAAATCACAAAACCCTATTCTAGAAACAACAAACCATCGGCCACCTATTTTATTTTTCTGAAAACTCTCCCGCACTCACCTCCCCACACATGGCAGCACACATATTTTCACTTTGAAGGATTTTCGAAGGGCAAGCAAGAACAAGCCAAAGTCGTCCTTCCGTTCTTCGTCGTCAACGATTATTCGAGCGTATAGTACGCAAAGGCACGCCTTAATCTTCCTTTTCTCATCCATCATGTCATAATATGTTTTTAAAAGTTTTTTTGTTGTGAAACATGAAAACCAAAAGTTGCTGCCTTTGTTTCCCCTTTGGCATGATTTATGTATCTCTTATTGCATGCCATGATACACGTTTTTGTTATACCAAGGGGCTGCCATGATGTCTAGGCATGGATAAGTAAGGATTATACATGTTTTGGAGTCCCAAACACCACACATAAATCGGCTGAAACAAAGAAAGAAAAGAAACAAGAACATGCAGAAACCGTGAACTTGCTGTCATGGGTTTAAGGGATTCGGGTTCCTTGTTCCAGGGGTGGCTTGGCTTTGGCTTGGGCCAGGGGCTTGGTTGGGTCTAGGGTAGAGTCCTAGCCAAGCTAGGACTCAAGATTGAGGGCTGGGAGGAGTCCTGAAACGAGAGGACTCCTACCCGAGAAGCAAGGCAGCAGGGCGTGCAGGGTTGCGCGGCTTCCAGGGCTCGTGGGTTAGGTTAGGGTGACTCATTAAGGTCCTAGGAAGGTGCACAGGGGGTTGGTTTGGGTGCTGGGTCGACGGCTGAGTCCCTAAGTGCACAAAAACTTGAGTCCACACAAAGTGCGGCTAGGGTAAGGGCAGTATAGGGGACCTTCGTTTTTGGCTTTAGGTTGGGTTTCTTGATGAAGTTAGAGTCCAGTAGGGTATTTTGGGTTGTTGGGCAAGTTTTGGTTTGACATGGTTTGGGGGTAACTCGTGAAAATCGAAAGTTGGCTCGGGGTCGAAGTTTAGGTGTCAATTAGGGTTTTTAAAATAAAGAAAATTGGAAAACGGCTCACGGGGGGGCGAGTCATCATCCATAAGGGCTAAAATAATATAAAAAGACTAAATTTAGAATTTAGGAATTTTATATTAAAGTTTGGGATTTTTTCGGGATTAAAACACCGTCAAAATAATTAATTAATGATAAATTAAAAAGTCTAATTTTTAAGCTAAATAAAATTATGAGAAAATTAATTTAGGCTTAAATAATTATTTGGGACATGTTAGAGTCAATGAATTAAAGAAAAAGTCAAAAACGAGGAATTTTACGTCTAGGGGTAAAACGGTCTTTTTACGCCTAGAAATTAGTAAACGTCATGGCAGTGCCCTAAATACTATTTTTATCATATTATGGTTATTTTTAAATGTATATGAGATGTTCATGATTTAATTATGATTTTTAAATGTCCATGGGATTTTTATGATTTAAAGAAGACATTTAAAATACATGTTGCATGCTTGGTTTAAAAAAAAATGAAAAAAATGTAAAGGCTATTCATGATTTTTCTAAAGTAATGAGCATGAAAAATGTTGAAGGAAGTGAATTGATTGTGACTAATTCGTTAATGGTGGGGATATCGTGAGGGTTATGGTCTCAGTGGGAGCCCGAAAATCGTGTTTCCATCATTGCGAATATGTGGTAACGGTTATGTGGTAACGGTAAGAATGGGAATGTCGTGAGGGGAAAAAGCCCCAGAGGGAGCCCAATTATGGGAAAAGGCCCCAGAGGGAACCCCGACGATCGTATTTCTATTCGAATCATGATAGGCCAAGGCTCAGTTGACCGGTGAGAGTGTTGCTGATGTCCCCGCCGCTAGTACTTTGGTTATATGTAGATGGATCCATCGACTCTTATGATCATGATCAGGAAAGTCACAATTAACGATCTGAATTCAATAAAGGAAAAGGAAAAGGAAAAAGGGAAAAGAAAAATGTTTATGATCATGTTAAAATGTTTTTATGTCATGATAAGGAAAAAATGAAAAAGAGTAAGATTTATTTATGCATGTCATGAAATGTTATTTTTACCTAAAAGTATTTTCACTGTTGCATGTGGTTTTATATGTATTATTTGTTATAAAGATTATGGTGTGTTGAGTCTTTAGACTCACTAGGTGTGATGGATGCAGGTGAATTTGAGGGAGGTCTTGACGGATGAACTGACTGGACTGAAGGTGCACACAACCCGAGGACCAGCGCTTTTACTTATTTCCACACTTATGACTTATGAATCATGATTTATAATTAAAGATTTTAAGACTAGTTATTTATGCTTTTTGAGAGATTTTTGAGAGGTTTAGTATGAGCTATTCTTTTCAAATTATTGATTTTTAGGTTTGGTAAAACAAATTGACGATTTCATTTCTATGACTATTTCGTTGAGTTCTAAAAATGCTAGTTGGTTGATATTTCATTTTAAATGGTAAAATATTTTATAAAAATATTTTCATGGGATGGACGAAATTTACAAAAAAAAAACATTTTCTAGTACTTTTAAAGCAATAAAAAGGGCAGGACGTTTCACTTTGTGTCTCGACATTTCGACTGTCCTTCTGGAACGTTTGTCTTTATTGCTCTGATACAACGTTCATTATTGTCCTTTGACTGGACAATTGCTTTGTACCTTTGTGCATAGCTGGAATTCATTTGAATGAGTTTGTCTTTTTCTTCAACTTAAAGGTTCTAACTGATGCTCCGAACTAGTCAGCTGAATTGATCTTCAGTTGGGCTGGCGAAATCAGTCGACTCGTCAGTTGAACTGATTTCGCTCTTGTTCAGTTGAATTGATCAGCTGGGCTCTTCATCAGTTGAACACTCCTTCGGCTGGCCAGGCTTATGAGGTTCTCCTACTGAATCACCTATCAGCTGGACAATCAGCTGAACTGCTCATTTGACATATCAATTTGTCTGATTCAGTTTGTGCGATCAGCTGGGTCTTCAGTTTACGATTTAGACAACTCGTAACCGATTCTAGCTTCTGCACACTAATGTAAATCATTAGTAACAAAATAACAAATTTTGTTGACATCAAAATCAAGATTGAAAAATTGTTGAAAAGTTCCAACAATCTCCTCTTTTTTGATGATCACAAAACTCGAGCAATTAAAGCGGTAATAACGAATTAAAACACTTTAAAAACTTTTAAGGTTCAAGGGTTAGTACATTTAAACGACGTTTAAAGCTCCCCCTCAACAACTGAATTTAAAAATGTGTTGAAAACAAATTTTCAGTTTGAGGGTAAAAGAAAAATCCCCCCCAAAAATTGAATTTAAAAACTCGTATTTGAGAAGTAATTATCTAAGCATCCACTCAGAGGTTATGATCATTCAAGCAATGTAGACAAGTAATATGGAAATATCTTTTCAGTCACAACGAAACACAACTGGATAAATGTAGAACCCGGAAATCAGATTACGTATAAGTCATGCATAATTCTTAAAAAAAATTTTATTGCATGAGTATTTAAATTTAATTATTTTACGTAGTAGTTTAATTTTTATCTTTTCAGTTATTTCAGTGAGGCCGGACTGGAGTTGGAGTTTTGAGATAAAATTTAAGATTTAGAAAACATTTCCAGAATTTATTTTAGCTAACTAGTAAGTTAATTTAAGTTAAATGGACGTTTAAGGAATTATTTAAGTAACTTGAGGTAAGTAGGAAATAAGTTCATTTAGGTTCCATAATTAAGGGGTTAATTCACTAAATTATTTAAAGGATAGGTAAGACCCTTAAGGTTTGAAATTCACTAACTAAACAATATTTCCCCTCCATTTATTAGATCAAACTTCGGCCACCCCTTGGCGTTACAGCATTTCTTTGACAACTCACCCCTTTGACCCATTCCTTGTCATTTCTTAACATGATAATCCTTTCATCTATTAAACCCCATTAATTAATATTAGATCATTATCCTAGCCTATTTGGGCATGTAGAATCTGTCATCCCTCTCCAACCATTTCAAAATTTAAAAAGAAGCAAGACTTGGTCATGCCATTTGAATCCCTTTATTATTGGAACTCCCCTCACTCTCCTAAACATCATTTCCTCTCCCCCATCACCAAAAATTTGAGAGCATTTCAGTGTAAAAAAAAACGTGAGCCACATAGCTAGAGTAAGAGAGAAAATAATTGAGTAGAAGGAAGATCAAGAAGATCACTCCGTCTCCTCCGCGCCGCGTCGTCGTTTCGTTCGTTTTCTTTTCAAACCGAACCAAGGCATGTATATGTTTTTATTGACTCTTCAATCAAGTCATATTTATATTTTAAAACATCATGTGTGCATCAATCATGAAGGAGAAAACCGAAATTTTCAGCAACAAGAACAAGAAATAAATTCTGCACGGTTCCCTTTCCATTTCATGCTTCACGGGTTGGCTTGTTTTCATTGTTTCAGGTATTGGTTCGATTCCATGCTTCCAAGGCTGCTCCTAGACATGCACTAGGGTGTGTCAAGGCCATGTTGGTCCATTATTTCAGTCCCATACATGCTGGAAACACGCATGTGACAGCAACACCCCAAATGTGTCCCTTTGAGTCTCGATTTGTATAGTTGCTGTCAAGGGAGGGAGTTTCTTATCTTGGCTGCCCCAGGGGCCTATAGCCATGGTTAGAACACTTCCCTATCATGTCTAAGTCGTGACCAAATTGCCCGTTTGAGGCTTGGTCCATGGTGAATCGGTTTTCAAATCAAAAAGAAACAAGAACAGATTTTCGGCCCTTCCCCTTATTTCATGTGTTGTTTGATTTTAGGGAGTGGTGTGGATCTTGGTTGGCCTTTGGCCCTTATCCATGGTTCACACCCTACCTCTTGATGTCTAGATTGTGCCATGGTCAATCAAATGGCCACTGGAACGACACGAGACAGCAAGCGAAGCAAAACACCACACGCACGCAAGGGTGCTCACGGGTGTGACTTTTCGGTTGGTTTCGGGTGTGGTGCGAATTGTGGCTGGACTAGGGCCCTTAGCCATGGTTCAAATCATTCCCTAGAATGTTGGTAAGAGCTTTGGTTGGTGGTGCAAGCCCCAATGGCCGATAGTCTCAAAAACGACACAAGGAAGCGAAGGCACGGCTGCTGTATTTTGTGGACAGCAAGTGGTGCGTTGGTTCGGAGGCTCGTTCGAGTTCTTGGTTGGCTTTTAGCCTATGTCCTTGGACTGGAAAGTGCCTCATCAAGTTAGAAAGGTCATGTTTTTGGCCGTTTGTGATTCGGATCATTTTAGAGGTCGTACAAGAAATTTCGGTACGATGTGCCAAATTGACTCTCCATTCACCAAAATTTCGACTTGCACCATTTTAGGAGCATTATTTCATCATTTTAAGTGTATTTTAATCATGACTAAATGATGGTTCGGTGTTGGTTCGGGTTGGCACGGAGTCATGATTAAATACGAAGTCGTTGGGCGTAATTGTCTTGTTTTTGGATTCAATTACAAAGTTTGGTCAATAAAATCATTTGCATATTTTTCATGATAAATTTATGTCGCAGCGAGCCTTGGAACGATCCAATCCATGTGGTAAAATAACACATGATATTTCATTATGCCATTTAATTATATTACGTGCATAAAAATATAAAATACTCATTTTTTGAGATTTATGCGATATTGCTTGTGGCCATTTCACTATCATGGGATTATTGTATCATCCGGTCACCAGTTACCGGTCAGTTCAGTTCAATTCCCCTAGTATACGATGGCATTAGTCTGATCAGACGCTCATTACTTCACCCGGTCGCCAGTTACCGGTCAGTTCAGTTCAGTTCAGTGTAGGGGCCACTTGCGTAGAACATAATCTCAACAAAAAATTTATGACATGTTATTTTATGACAGGGCTCGATTGAGCAAGCATTTCACTTATGATTTTTAGTCAGTTATGCACGTATTATAATTGCTCATGACAAGTTATTTTCACATTATGCCTCATGATATGATATTTTTATTCCCATGCAACTTTATTATATTATTTACTCGTTATTTACTATATATTCATGCTGAGTCTTTAGACTCACTAGACTTGATTGTTGTAGGTACGGATGATGTCGGGATTGAGGGCGGGGACCAGTGAGCCAGCTCGAGTCGGCAGTAGTGGAACCCGATGATCTCATTTACAGCACTTGCCATTTTTATGCTCAAACATTTTTATCAGTTGTTGGATTACTTACTTGTTATTTTGTGAGAAATAATTTCTTCCGCTGCTATTTTTAAATATTAAACTTGATTTATCAGATTATTTGGTGAATGAGACATTTTAATTATTTTAAAAAGAAAATTTTTAATTTTTCCGCAAATTTTCAAACACGAATTTTCGGGCCATTATAGCTGGTATCAGAGTAATGGTTCTGTAAAGGGTTGTTCTACTACTGACCACGAGAAGCTCATGAAGTCACGTCTTCAGTCTGTAAGTTTTACATTTATACATTTCGTTTACAGCATGAAATATTTTAACAGCATGTTTTCATGAAATGTTTTACGTCCAGATTTTTATTTTTCAGTATTTAAATTTAATTAAATTTTATAGAGATTATGCATGTTGGTTACGTATGGGTTATGTATGGAACAGTATGCCCCCTAGACGCATCCTCGAACGCACTAGAAATGATGAACCTCGCCAAGAGGACAGGGAAGAGCAGAGGCAGGAGAGAGATTTACCACCTCCACCCTCCACCGGATATGAATGCCCAGATGCTAGCTGGGATGACTCAGTTCTTCGCACAGTTTGCGGGGAACCATGCTGTGGCGACTAGGCCGACAGGGCCCGAGGTTGCCTATGAGAGATTCATGAAGATGCATCCTAAGGAGTTTTCAGGGACGTTTGATCCCATGGTTGCCGAGGGCTGGATCAAGTCCCTCGAGGTTATCTTCGAGTTCATGGAGCTTGAAGATGCAGACAGAGTTCGATGTGCCACATATTTATTCGGAGGAGATGCCTGTTTATGGTGGGAAGGAGCATCAGTAGCCCTGAACTTGGCTACGCTGAGCTGGACACGCTTCACGGAGGTATTTTACTCCAAATATTTTACTGAGGAAGTGCGCACCAGGTTGACCACTGAGTTCATGAGCTTGAGACAGGGAGATCTGATTGTTACGGACTTCATCCGTAAGTTTGAGAGGGGTTGTCATTTTGTGCCCCTAATCGCGAATGATGCTAAAGCTAAGTTGATGCATTTCCTAGTGGGTCTACGGCCGATCTTGCGCCGGGATGTTAGGGTGTCTGACCCTACTACTTCTGAGGTCGTTGTCTCCAAAGCTTTAGCCGCAGAGCAGGATCAGCGTGATATCGAGAGAGACCGCCAGGGCAAGCGCCCAGTCCAGGTACCACACCGCCCTCCTCCTCAGCAGCAGAACAAGTGGTCTTTTCACGGGCCGCCCAGAAACAGAGGTCAGCAGCAGCGGGGACACCCAGCCCCGAGGACTTTTGAGCACCCAGTTTGCCCTAAATGCTCACGCCGCCATCCTTGAGCATGTATGTTTGGTTCAGGGAAGTGTTATAAGTGTGGTAGTCCAGACCACTTACTTCTGCAGTGCTCTCAGAGATATCTGCCTACCCAAGGCAGAGTTTTCGCTCTCCATGCTACGGAGACGAACCCAGAAACCATGCTTATGACAGGTATCTTAACGCTTTGAGTTTATATTTGAAATTCGATATTTTGGAAATCTAGGTTAATATTTTTGAACTTAGAATTGCGATAGGATTGCATGCTCTACTCAGTATTATTTTCGGGAATTAGGATAGAAGAACTCTGGCCTTTGCATGTCTATAAGTTTAGTTCTTGTAACTATTGGGTTCAACTTAGAGTTCCGATCTTTCAGGGAGAATTTTTATATCTGGTTCCACTACGAAGGCCTTGATAGATTCAGGGGCCACTCACTCATTTATTTCGGAGGTCTTTGCTAATTTCCTCAAGGTCCAGACCGTTGGGCTAGATGTAGCCAATTCAGTAGTATTGTCTTCTGGTGAGGAGATGGCAGCTACCAATGTGATCCGAGACATAGATCTTGAGCTCCATGGCAACCTCGTTTATGTGGATCTGATCGTGTTGCCGATGCCAGAGTTTGACATCATACTAGGAATAGATTGGCTATTGCGGAACAGAGTTTTGATTGACTTCCAGCGGAGATCTGTTCTAGTCCGACCGCCTGGAATGACGCAGTTCTTATTCGAGCCGGACACGTACTTTCCCTTACCGTGCATTATTCCTTATGTCAAGGCTAGGAAGCTCATGCATAGAGGGTGTCGGACATTTCTAGCACCTTTTATATCTGTCCCCGAGGCACCCAGTCAGTCAGCCGCAGATGTTCCGATTGTTAGAGACTTCTTAGACGTTTTTCCTGAGGATGTCTCTGGTATGCCAGCCGAGAGAGAGATGGAGTTTTCTATCAAGCTTATGCCAGGTACGACTCCGATATCCAAAGCGCCGTACCGACTAGCACCGACAGAGATGGCAGAGCTTAAGAAGCAGATTCAGGAACTTCTAGACAAGGAGTTCATTCGCCCGAGTTTTTCTCCATGGGGCGCCCCAGTCTTATTTGTGAAGAAGAAGGATGGCTCTATGAGACTTTGCATTGATTACCGGGAATTGAACAGGGTTACACTGAAGAACAAATACCCATTCCCGAGGATTGAGGATTTGTTTGACCAGTTGCAAGGAGCTTCGATATTCTCCAAGATAGATCTGCGTTCCGGTTATCACCAGTTGAGGGTGAAAGATGCTGATGTTTCCAAGACTGATTTTAGGACTCGTTATGGCCACTACGAGTTCCATGTGATGTCGTTCGGTCTGACGAATGCGTCAGCGATCTTCATGGATCTCATGAATCGCGTATTTCAGCCGTATCTTGACCAGTTTGTGATAGTATTAATAGACGACATTCTCGTCTACTCCAAGAATTAGGAGGATCACAGCAGACATTTGACCACAGTGTTGCAGACTTTGCAAAAGCACAAGTTATTCGCAAAGTTCAGCAATTGCGAATTTTGATTAGAGAAGGTGGCGTTCTTAGGCCACATTGTTTCTAGCAGTGGTTTTGAGGTAAACTGTTGTCACTTTGATTGTTGCACTCCCAAGAGCAGGTTGTCCACAAGTAGTATAATTCGGTGAGTCCGATATCGTATCCACAGGGAAGCTAAGATAATTACAAGTCCACTACAATGTCTTTTTGTTTTGCTTTTGTTTTTGTTTCTTTTTTAATTTTAATTGTTTGAATCTTTAATGGTTAAATTTTAATTGTTCAAATTTTAATTTAAGTAGTTGAGATTAAAGGATCCACTCTTGGTATTTTAATAAAGTTAACATTAACGAACAATATTGAAATCCACTTGATAAAATGGTTCCAATATATTAAATAATCATATTTATATTATGTTATAAATTATTATCTTATAAGTATATAATATATAACAAAACTTATAAATGTGGTCAAGTATTTATTGTGCTATATATATTTGTAAACACTAAATCAAGGTTCCCACTTTAAATGGTTGGTAAAACCAAACAAACATTTAAATGGTACCAATAAATTAATACTATGATATATTCATATATAATAAATCAAGGAATCCAAGTTAAATGGTTGGTAAAACCAAACTAACATTTAAATTGTTCCAAGAATTTAGTGTAACACATAGCAACAATAAATCAAAACTCCCACTTATAAGTAGGGTATAAAAATGCTTAAAGAAATAAATATAACATAAACAATAAATAATGATTAAATAATATAAAACATAGATTCTTACATTTTAATAACCTTATTATCATGCCAAGAGTTTCACCTTATCATCTCAACTTTAGGAAGTTAGCTATTCATTATTCAAAGTGTAAAACTTTGAATATGAAATTAACATGCTAATTGTATTTAAATGAAGAAAGAAAAAAATATAGAGAGAAATATTATGAACTCAAAGGTTTGTTCATAGAATGAGGGATATCTCAATACATTACAATGCACCCCTATTTATAGCCAAATTTGGGGAGACAACCACAAATAAAATATTATTTTTTTACACATAAGTCTTCATTGGTGTTCCAAGATATTATATTATATTACACGTCAATTTTGAAAATCTTCTTCTCCGAATTTGCTTCTTCACATAAAAAATAACATGTGGATAATTGAGTTGTCTAGTTGTGGTATTTTTTTCAAACCATTTGACCAAGTAATTTGAGAGATATGTTCAAAATACTAGAGCATGGTAAAACTACCACTCCTTTGGTAACTTTATTTGTTGCCTAATTTGATCCCAATTGTGAGAGGATTTTTATCTAATGCTTGTCAACAATATTGTAGATATTATAATCAACTTTCTACAGGTCCAAGAATCATCTTAATCCCATTTGCAACGCCAAGTTTATTCTTGTTTTATCGAACCTGTAAAAAATAATAAAAACTTGTAATTACACAACAACTTATATTTTATACAATTTATTATAAAACATATAATATTTAAACATTTAATAAAACAAAAACTATATATTTATATTATAAAACATTTAATTAATGTACAATTTTTATGTTTATCACACCTCCCAACCAGCTTATTGCTAGTCCCTAGCAATTTAAGCGTTAATAGCAATACAAAACATATTGATTAATTTAAATAGAAATGTAATCAAAACTATCTAAGTGTTTAAATTAAATTTGAAAACTGTCAAAGTTATATCAAGATCATCATAATTATAATTTATGAAATAATTTGAGATGATCAATTCAAAGCTTATTTCAGGTAGTTAAATGTACACGGCCTTCAGAAATTCCTAGTAAGAGTCTCAACTCCATATCCTCACAGGTTAATAAATGTTTCAATTTATGGCAACGATTTCTCTCATGGAGTTGGAATACAGATAAATGCTCAGAAAAATGGTTTACAGAATGCAGACAGACAAACGAGCCAAACTAATCAAAAGATAGAAAATCCATTGATTCAAAATCTAGTTGTTCTTATTATATATTTTTTCCTGATCTTTTTTTTTATTTACATCATGGAATCAGACTAAGTTTATGCTTCTTGACCACATATTTATTTAATTTGTACAATAAATTTCTCTCTTTCTTTTTTTTTTTTTTTTTTTTATTTTTTATGAGAGATATATGGGTCGTAGCATATAACTTAAAAATTACATAGATCTTCAATATCTTTCTTTTTGTATTTTTCTCCTTTTTTTTTCAGGAAATATCATTTTTTTTTTAAAATAAGAACTCAAGATCTAAACAATAGATAGTCTCTCTCATGATCAATAAAGGCTCGAAAGCTGTTTTCTCAGTCCTCTCCACTCACTCACAAAATATGTGTGAGTTTAAAATTTTAGGCACTCTTATAAGGTATATCTTGGGCCATATACTTTAATACCTGATTTTATCACAATGGTTAATCACTCAAAAAGATTTCATAAATCATATTTTTATATTGATCAGAATATTAAAATTGACTTTTTTTTTCAAATAAAAATTTAAACATTCTTAAATAGATTAATGCATGTTCTAATTTAAATCTTTCAAACATGTAATGTATGACATTTTTGCAAAAATTACTAAGATACAAACAATAAACATGATTTTATTTTAAAATAATATATATATTTTTTTATTTTTAATTTTTTAAGTTTGTTCTCCCCCCAATCAGAATATGACATTGTCCCTAATGTCAAAATAACTATTAATAAAGAGTACATAATGAAAGAGATATCACCTGGAATTTTATTGAAGATAACAAACTGAAACAAACGCAAACCAATCCACGACTTTTGAATCAATGATCCAACTTCCTTTTCTTATTGCTTGATTGCGACCAATTGATCTTTGTTATCATCGGATCAGGCTTATGAACAAAAGCTTCCAAATCATCAATTAATTGGTCGGCAGTCGAAGCACAGATGAGCATCCGTCGTGAATTTTCTGAAATGAAATTCTGTTCCACAGCTTTATCAAGAAATGTCAACAAACTGTCATAATAATTATTGATATTCAACAAGCCCACAGGTTTATTATGGATATTAAGTTGTGCCCAAGAAACAGTGTGAAAAATTTCTTCTAATGTACCAAAACCACCTGGTAGTGCGATAAAAGCATCAGAATTTTCAATCATTTTTGTGATTCTTTCATACATAGAAGAAACTTTTAATTCCTCACCAATCGTAACACCTGTAATATTTCCTTCAGCTAAAGCTGTAGGAATAATACCCAAAACCTGACTACCTCCAAGATGAGCAGATGTTGAAACAGATCCCATTAACCCAATATTACCTCCCCCATATACCAAGTGAATTTTTCTCTCAGCCAATATCTTTCCAAGATTATTCGCTGCTTCTACAAACACTTCATTTTTTCCAGGACTCGACCCACAAAATACACAAATATTTTTCAATGATTGTGCAGAGGTTCCAGCCATGTTTTTTTACTTTCTTCTTTTTTTTTCTGCGAAAATAGAGAGAAAGATGAGAGATTTTATAGGGGTAATATGTTATCAGGACAAAACTATGGGTCACAGTTGTAAACAGAATAAACAGTAAAAACAATAATGACACACATGCATGTAAACAGTAGTGTGATTGTGGCTCACAATTTTCCTCTGGTTTTACGTCCAGAAACGGCTTCAACGCCTTCTATGAGTCGAGGATATGCTTCCCATCCAATTTTCTTATAAATTGGCAAACAGGGTCTTTTTTAGTCGGATTCCCAAGACTATGACGCTCATCTTGGAATTGTTTCCATAAACGGAGAAGTTCAATATGCACATGTCCACTAGAATGCGTCTCAAGAGTCAATAAGATGTTATCTAAAGACTCCTTACTCAGCCCATTCTTAATGAAACCAATTTTATCTTCTCTGTTATTGGAAACACATCCCAAAGATCTGCATCGTTTGTCACAAGTCCATCTTGCACACTTATGACAAACCCCTAAACTTTTGGCCCTTCGTTTTTTCGCATAAGTGCTTTTTCCTAATCCAGGCAAATACCGAATGAGCAATGATTGTGGAACTTCTCCTCCTAATCGGACCTTAGCTTCTATTACAAGACGAATATCTTCTGGAATTCCTTTTTGCATTAGCAATCTCAATCTTTCACACCTTCCTGCATAAATTTTTCTTAGAACATTTTCAGAAACAGAGGGAAAATATTTACAAATTTTTGAGAGAATTTCATCCATTTTGAAAAGAAAAGAAATGATTTTTTTTTTTTTTTTTATCAGCAATTATGGGAAACTGATTAAACCGACTATGAGAGTCACGGAGTACCGTTATCCGCCATTTAACCGGGAAAATAAAAAGATTAAGGAAACCTGAAATAAAAACAAACAAAATTAAATGCAACACAAAAAAAATCAAGGATCGGAAAGGGAAATAAACTCTTCTTGAAAAATTTCATTTTCTAAAAATGGTTTAAGCCTTTGTCCATTTACTTTAAAAACATCACCATTTTTAGGATTTTCAATATCCACAGCTCCATAAGTATACACATGCTTTACAACATATGGGCCTGTCCATCTTGATCGTAATTTTCCTGGGAATATGTGAAGTCGAGAATTATAAAGCAAAACTTTTTTACCAATCTCAAAAGATTTTCTAAGAATTGTTTTATCATGAAATGATTTGATTTTTGCTTTATAAATCCTTGAATTCTCATACGCGTCATTTCTGAGTTCATCAAGTTCATTAAGTTGCAATTTACGCAATTTGTTGGCATCATCCATGCTTGAATTTAAAGTTTTGATCGCCCAATAAGCTTTATGTTCCAATTCCACAGGCAAATGACAATGTTTTCCGTAAACCAACCTATAGGGAGACATATTCAATGATGTTTTAAAAGCTGTTCGATATGCCCAAAGTGCATCATTAAGTCGCAGAGACCAATCTTTTCTATTTGAGTTAACAGTTTTTTCCAAAATTTGCTTTATCTCCCTATTAGCTAATTCAACTTGTCCATTTGTTTGAGGATGATAAGGAGTAGTTACTTTGTGAGTAATACCATATTTTTTCATTAATGAAGCAAATGGTTTATTAACAAAGTGAGTTCCCCCATCACTTATCATGGCTCGAGGAATTCCAAATCTACTAAAAATATTTTCTTTTAAAAATTTGATGACGATTTTATGATCATTTGTTCGACATGGAATTGCCTCTATCCATTTGGAAACATAATCAACTGCAACTAAAATATACAAGTATCCAAACGACGGTGGAAAAGGTCCCATAAAATCTATTCCCCAACAATCAAAGATTTCAATTTCAATAATAGGATTCAAAGGCATCATGTTTCTTTTTGAAATCGCACCCAATTTTTGACAATTTTCACAGATCTTGCAGATTTCGTGGGTGTCTTTAAACAAAGTGGGCCAATAAAATCCACACTGCAAGATTTTTGCAGCTGTTTTCTTTGAAGAAAAATGTCCTCCGCATGCTTCTGAATGACAAAATTTAATGACACTACTTACCTCATTGTCGGGTATGCAACGTCGAAAAATTTGATCCGGACAATACTTGAACAGATACGGATCATCCCAATAAAAGTTTTTTACCTCATTCAAAAATTTTCTTTTATCTTGAGAACTCCATTGCGGTGGCATTTTTCCTGTCACAAGAAAATTTACTATGTTAGCAAACCAAGGTGTAGTAGTAACTGAAAATAGATGTTCATCAGGAAAATTATCGTTAATTGGTGTCATTTCACAAGATGATCCTGTTACTAGTCTCGATAAATGATCGGCTACGACATTCTCGGTTCCTTTTTTATCTTTGATCACAATGTCAAATTCTTGGAGCAACAAAATCCATCGTATCAGTCGTGGCTTTGCATCCTGTTTGGTCAACAAATATCTAATAGCAGAATGATCAGTAAACACGATAGTTGTTGATCCAATCAAATAAGAACGAAATTTATCTAATGCAAATATTACAGCAAGTAGTTCTTTTTCAGTTGTGGAGTAATTCATTTGAGCATTGTTTAAAGTTCTACTTGCATAATATATCACATAAGGCTTACCGTTTCTTCTTTGACCCAATAATGCATCGACTGCATAATCACTCGCATCGCACATGATTTCAAATGGTAAAGACCAATCAGGAGGTTGCATGATAGGAGCTGATGTTAAATGTCGAATGATTTTATCAAAAGCATTTTGACATTCTTGAGTCCACTCAAATGCAGTGTCTTTTGTTAAGAGGTTACAAATGGGTTTAGAGATTAAACTAAAGTTCTTTATAAACCTCGTATAAAATCCAACATGTCCCAAAAATGAGCGAATTTCTTTTATGGTTTTTGGAGGGGGTAAATTGGCAATGACATCAACTTTTGCTTTATCAACTTCAATTCCATGAGATGACACGACATGTCCCAAAACAATTCCAGAAGTAATCATGTAATGACATTTTTCCCAATTTAAAATAAGACCTTTTTCCTCGCATCTTTTTAAAACTTTTTCCAAATTTTCAAGACAATTATCAAATGTATTCCCAAAGACAGTTAAATCATCCATGAAAATTTCCAAACAATTTTCAACCATGTCGCAAAAAATGCTTAGCATACATCTTTGAAATGTTGCTGGGGCATTGCATAATCCAAATGGCATCCTTCTAAATGCAAATGTTCCAAAAGGACATGTGAATGTAGTTTTATCTTGATCTTCGAGTGCAATGGGAATTTGATAATAACCTGAATATCCATCAAGAAAACAGTAGTATGGATGACCTGCTACTCTTTCTAAAATTTGATCCAAAAATGGTAATGGAAAATGATCTTTTCTAGTGGCGTCATTTAATTTTCTATAATCAATACACATCCGCCAACTAGATGGGACTCGACTTGTTAACAATTCACCTTTTTCATTTTTTATCACTGTGATGCCAGATTTTTTCGGAACTACTTGTGTTGGGCTTACCCACTTACTATCAGAAATAGGGTAGATAATCCCAACATCAAGTAGTTTGAGAACTTCAGTTTTCACAACATCTTTCATGTGTGGATTTAATCTCCTTTGTGGTTGTTGAGATGTTTTTGCATTTTCTTCTAAGTGAATTTTGTGAGTGCAAATTAGTGGATTAATGCCCTTGAGATCTTTTAGTGTCCAACCAATTGCATTTTTATGTCTTTTAAGCATATCAACTAATTTACCTTCTTCATCACTTGCTAGTTTGGAAGAAATTACCACCGGATATGTTTCATCTTCTCCAAGAAATGCATACTTCAATTCTTCTGGCAAGGGTTTTAACTCCAATATGGGTGGTTCGTCTTTGTTCTCATATTTTGCATCAAATTCTTTCTCTGATCCTGGTAACGAGTGATACCTGATAAAATCATCAAGATCAATTTCAATATTTTCTTTAACAGTTTCAATTGAACAAATATCTAATTGATCACGAGTACTCCCTTCTTGAATGTTTTCTTCCACAAGAGTTTCAATAAGATTTTCATCTTCACTTTCATCTCCTTTGTCATGTGGTTGCTTACAAAGATTAAACACATTAAGCTCCAAGGTCATGTTACCAAATGACAACTTCATTATTCCATTCCTGCAATTTATAAGAGCATTAGAAGTTGCTAAAAATGGACGACCTAAAATTACAGGAATTGCATTACAAGCTTCGATAGGTTGTGTATCTAAAACTATGAAATCGACAGGATATACAAAGTTATCAACTTGGACCAACACGTCTTCTACCATACCTCTTGGCACTTTAACAGATCTATCAGCAAGTAAAAGTGTTACCGAAGTAGGTTTTAACTCGCCTAGATTGAGTTCTTGATAAACTGAATATGGAAGTAAATTCACACTAGCTCCAAGGTCAAGCAAGGCTTTTTTAATCTTTCGTTCTCCAATAATACAAGAAATAGTAGGACAACCAGGGTCTTTGTATTTCAAAGCATTATTATTTTGAATGATTGCACTTACTTGTTCGGCTAAAAATGCTTTCTTTTTCACATTCAATTTTCTTTTCACAGTGCACAAGTCTTTCAAAAATTTGGCATATGATGGTACCTGTTTTATTGCATCTAATAAAGGAATATTAACTTTTACTTGTTTAAAAATATCATATATATCAGAATTCAAATTTGATTTTTTTGTATTTTTCAATGCATGAGGGAATGGTGGTGACACTGTCTGTTGAACCTCCTCTTCGCAAGTTATGGGTTCCACTTCCTTACCCTTTGGAGTTGATTTATCATCATCTTCACAAGGTTCAAGAATGGATTTTTCCACAACCTTACCACTTCGAAGGGTAATAACAGATTTTACCTGATCCATCGGTTGAGTTCCAGAAGTTCCAGTTTGTGAATGATGATCCTTGGGATTAGGCAGAGGTTGTGAAGGAAATTTACCTTTTTCATGAACATTAAGTGCAGATGCAAATTTAGCAAGAGTATCTTTCAAATCTGTCATGGTTTGAGCAGTTTGAGTATTGATAGACTCTTGCTTTGCAATGAAAGAATTCAATATATCTTCCAAATTCCTTTTAGGTGGAGGAACATAAGGTGCATAATTTTGAAAATTTTGTTGATTTTGGAAATGTGGTTGTGAAAATTGTGCAGCATTATCATTCCTCCAACTAAAATTTGGATGATTTCGCCAACCTGGATTGTAACTTTGAGAAAATGGTTCAAAATTTGGCCTTTTGAGATTGTTTAAAACATTGGCTTGTTCATGGAGACATTCTTTAAAAGAAGGCAAAGTGGGACAATCTTTTGTAGAATGATCACTTGTATCACAGATGTGACATGCAATTTCTTGAACAGATTTTAATTGACCATTCTTTTTCAATTCAAGTGCCTCAACTTTTCTTGCCAAAGAGGTAAATCTAGCTTGAAGATCATGTTCATCTTTGAGAGTGTACATACCTCCACCAGATGTAGGAGATTGAATCTTGTTTGATGGTTCGATTGTACCTATAGTGTCCCAATTTTGAGCATTTTCAGCTAATGAATCGAGATACTCAATTGCCTCATTTGGATCTTTATCTTCAAATGTTCCATTACACATAAATTCAACCATTTGCCTATCTTTAGGTGTTAAGCCTTCATAAAATTGAGAAACAACTCTCCAAATTTCAAAACCATGATGTGGACAAAGATTAAGCAATTCTTTATATCTATCCCAACACTGATAAAAAGTTTCTCCTTGTTTTTGAGTGAAAGTGATGATTTGCCTTTTGAAAGAATTTGTTCTATGAGATGGAAAAAACTTTTTCAAAAATTGTTGTTGCAATTCATCCCAAGTTCGAATGGATCCCGATCTAAGATTTTGTAGCCAAGTTTTAGCTTTATCTTTTAAAGAAAAAGGAAAAAGCTTAAGTCGAATGGTGTTCATGCTACAATTTAGATCATTATATGTGTTGCACACTTCTTCAAATTCTCGTAAATGCATGTATGGATTTTCAGAATCTAAGCCATGAAAGTTGGGTAAAAGTTGGATAATACCAGGCTTAAAATTGAAATGAGATGCATCAGGGGGAAAAACTAGACATGAAGGTGCACTAGTACGTGTAGGATTCATGTGATCTCTAAGTGTTCTTCGCCTATCATGATCATGTTGAGATTGAATTTCATCTTCATTTTCCTGGATGGGTTCTTCCGCCATGTTTTGTAAAAATAAAGGGTTATTTCGAATGAGTCGACCACTAAGTGTACGTGACCAAATAATGCTCATGCAAATGCAAAAGAAAAAGAAGAAAAACACACAAAAACAATAAAAAATTCAAAGAAAGAAAATTAAATAGACTTGAAATTAAATTATACTTCCCCGGCAACGGCGCCAAAAACTTGTTGTGACTTTGATTGTTGCACTCCCAATAGCAGGTTGTCCGCAAGTAGTATAATTCGGTGAGTCCGATATCGTATCCACAGGGAAGCTACGGTAATTACAAGTCCACTACAATGTCTTTTTGTTTTTGTTTTTGTTTTTGTTTTTCTTTTAATTGTTTGAATCTTTAATTGGTAATTTTTAATTGTTCAAATTTTAATTTAAGTAGTTGAGATTAGAGGATCCACTCTTGATATTTTAATAAAGTTAACATTAATGAACATTATTGAAATCCACTTAATAAAATGGTTCCAATATATTAAATAATCATATTTATATTATGTTATATACTATTTTCTTATAAGTATAAAATATATATCAAAACTTATAAATGTTGTCAAGTATTTATTGTGCTATATATATTTGTAAACACTAAATCAAGGTTCCCACTTTAAATGGTTGGTAAAACCAAACTAACATTTAAATGGTACCAAGAAATTAATAATATGATATATTGATATATAATAAATCAAGGCATCCACTTTAAATGGTTGGTAAAACCAAACAAACATTTAAATGGTACCAAGAATTTAGTGTAACATATAGCAACAATAAATCAAAACTCCCACTTATAAGTAGGGTATAAAAATGCTTAAAGAAATAAATATAACATAAACAATAAATAATGATTAAATAATATAAAACATAGATTCTTACCTTTTAATAACCTTATTATCATGCCAAGAGTTTCACCTTATCATCTCAACTTTAGGAAGTTAGCTATTCATTATTCAAAGTGTAAAACTTTGAATATGAAATTAACATGCTAATTGTATTTAAATAAAGAAATAAAGGAAAAATATAAAAAGAAATATTATGAACTCAAAGGTTTGTTCATAGAATGAGGGATATCTCAATACATTACAATGCACCCCTATTTATAGCCAAATTTGGGGAGACAATCACAAATAAAATATTATTTTTTTACACATAAGTCTTCATTGGTGTTCCAAGATATTATATTATATTACACATCACTTTTGAAAATCTTCTTCTCCGAATTTGCTTCTTCACATAAAAAAGAAACATGTGGATAATTGAGTTGTCTAGTTGTGGTATTTTCTTCAAACCATTTGACCAAGTAATTTGAGAGATATGATCAAAATACTAGAGCATGGTAAAACTGCCACTCCTTTGGTAACTTTATTTGTTGCTTAATTTGATCCCAATTGTGAGAGGATTTTTATTTCATGCTTGTCAACAATATTGTAGATATTATAATCAACTTTATACAAGTCCAAGAATCATCTTAATCCCATTTGCAACTCCAAGTTTATTCTTGTTTTATCGAACCTGTAAAAAAATAGTAAAAACTTGTAATTACACAACAACTTATATTTTATAAAATTTATTATAAAACATATAATATTTAAACATTTAATAAAACAAAATCTATATATTTATATTATAAAACATTTAATTAATGTACAATTTTTAGGTTTATCATAGACCCAGCGAAAGTTGCCTCAGTCAGAGATTGGGTTGTGCCGCAGAATGCATCAGAGATCCGCAGTTTTCTTGGGCTAGCAGGATATTATCGGAAGTTTATTAAGGGATTCTCCTCTATTGCCGTTCCACTCACATCATTGACCAAGAAAAATGCTAAATTTGTGTGGAGTGAGGAGTGTCAGAAGAGCTTCGATACTTTGAAGCAAGCTCTTATCTCAGCACCAGTATTGGCCATGCCGTCTGGGCCCGGTGAGTTTGTTCTGTATACCGATGCTTCGAAGCTCGGTTTGGGCGCAGTGTTGATGCAGCATGGGAAGGTGATAGCATATGCTTCTCGTCAGCTGAAAATTCATGAGAAGAATTACCCTACCCATGATCTTGATTTGGCAGCCGTAGTTTTTGCCTTGAAGATTTGGAGGCACTATTTGTATGGAGAGAAGTGCCAGATCTTTATCGACCACAAGAGCCTCAAGTATTTCTTTACGCAGAAGGAGCTGAACATGCGTCAGAGGCGTTGGTTGGAGCTTGTGAAGGATTATGACTGTGACATTAGCTACCACCCAGGTAAGGCTAATGTAGTTGCAGATGCATTGAGTAGAAAAGTCGCAGTGATGGCTCATTTGACGATTCAGAGACCTCTTCAGCTTGAGATGCAGAGGTTTGATCTAGAGTCATATCCTCAAGGTAGAGTTCCCCGTCTATTCACCTTGACTAATTCAGTCCTCTCTTCTAGACCGTATTCGCAGTGGTCAGTCAGCAGATGAGCAGTTAGCAAAGTGGAAGCAGAGAGATGAGGCCAAGGGCAGTGTCTTGTATTCAGTCAGCGACGGTATTGTGAGATACCGAGACAGGATGTGGGTTCCCAGCAGTGGTTCTATCCAAGCAGATATTCTATCAGAGGCCCACATGTCGCCGTGCTCTATTCATCTCGGGAGTACGAAGATGTACAAATATCTGCAGCTATTGTATTGGTGGCATGGTATGAAGAAGGACATCAGACGTTTTGCATCCGAGTGTCTGACTTGTCAGTTAGTGAAGGCGGAGCATCAGAGACCAGCAGGTATGCTCAAGCCCCTTTCCATTCCCGAGTGGAAGTGGGAGAATGTTACCATGGACTTCGTGACCGGATTGCCGAAGTCAGTCAGAGGATCAAATGCTATCTGGGTGATTGTAGATCGTCTTACCAAATCAGCGCACTTCTTGCCTATTAAGATGACTTTCACCATGATTCAGTATGCAGAGTTGTATATCCGGGAGATAGTCCGACTTCATGGTATTCCAGTTTCTATCGTATCTGACAGAGTTCCCAGATTTACTTCCTCATTTTGGAAGAGTTTGCATTCGACTATGGGTATGAAGTTGCTGTTTAGCACAGAGCGAGTTATTCAGATCTTGGAGGATCTTCTCCGTGCTTGTGTGATGGATTTCTCTGGGAGTTGGGAGTCGAACTTGCCATTAGTGGAGTTCACCTATAACAACAGTTTCCAGTCGTCTATAGGTATGGCACCGTATGAAGCACTATATGGCCGCAAGTGCAGATCTCCTGTTCATTGGGACGAAGTAGGGGAGAAAGCAGAGTTGGGTCCGGAGATTATTCAGCAGGCTGCCGATGTAGTAGTCAAGATCCGTGATAGGATGAGGACTGCTCAGAGTTAACAGAAAAGTTATGCAGATCAGAGGAGGAGAGACCTAGAGTTTGCCGTTGGCGACCATGTTTCGTGAAGGTAGCACCTATGAAGGGTGTCATGCGATTCGGAAAGAAAGGAAAGCTGAGTCCGAGATTTGTGTTGCTCTTCCGCCGAATCTGGCCGGAATACACAATGTGTTCCACGTCTCTATGCTGAGGAAGTATATGGCGAATCTTTCACATGTCTTGAACTTTGATCCGTTGCAGCTTACTCCGAACCTATCTTATGAGGAGAGACCAGTGCAGATCTTAGACAGGCAGGAGAAGAAGCTTCGGAACAAGCTGGTGAAACGAGTGAAAGTCAAATGGCTCAACCATTCAGAGGAGGAAGCTACGTGGGAGTCTGAGCCAGAGATGAATAGTCGGTACCCCGAGTTATTCGGTGAGTTTTAATTTCGAGGACGAAATTTCTTTTAAGGGGGGGAGAGTTGTAGAACCCGGAAATCAGATTACGTATAATCCATGCATAATTCTAGTATTTAAATTAAAAAAATTTTTATTGCATGAGTATTTAAATTTAATTATTTTACGTAGTAGTTTAATTTTTATCTTTTCAGTTATTTCAGTGTGGCCGGACTGGAGTTGGAGTTTTGAAATAAAATTTAAGATTTAGAAAACATTTCCAGAATTTATTTTAGCTAACTAGTAAGTTAATTTTAGTAAAAAGGAGGTTTAAGGAATTATTTAAGTAACTTGAGGTAAGTAGGAAATAAGTTCATTTAGGTTCCATAATTAAGGGGTTAATTCACTAAATTATTTAAAGGATAGGTAAGGCCCTTAAGGCTTGAAATTCACTAACTAAACAATATTTCCCCTCCATCTATTAGATCAAATTTCGGCCACCCCTTGGAGTTACAGCATTTCTTTGACAAATCACCCCTTTGACCCATTCCTTGTCATTTCTTAACATGATAATCCTTTCATCTATTAAACCCCATTAATTAATATTAGATCATTATCCTAGCCTAGTTTAGCATGTAGAGTCGGTCATCCCTCTCCAACCATTACTTTGATATCAACCATTTCAAAATTCAAAAAGAAGCAAGACTTGGTCATGCCATTTGAATCCCTTTATTATTGGAACTCCCCTCACTCTCCTAACTATCATTTCCTCTCCCCCATCACCAAAAATTTGAGAGCATTTCAGTGTAAAAAAAAACGTGAGCCTCATAGCTAGATTAAGAGAGAAAATAATTGAGTAGAAGGAAGATCAAGAAGATCACTCCACCTCCTCCGCGTCGCATCGTCGTTTCGTTCGTTTTCTTTTCAAACCGAACCAAGGCATGTATATGTTTTTATTGACTCTTCAATCAAGTCATATTAATATTTTAAAACATCATTTGTGCATCAATCATGAAGGAGAAAACCGAAATTTTCAGCGACAAGAACAAGAAATAAATTCTGCACGGTTCCCTTTCCATTTCATGCTTCACGGGTTGGCTTGTTTTCATTGTTTCAGGTATTGGTTCGATTCCAGGCTTCCAAGGCTGCTCCTAGACATGCACTAGGGTGTGTCAAGACCATGTTGGTCCATTCGTTCAGACCCATACACGCTGGAAACACGCATGTGACAGCAACACCCCAAATGTGTCCCTTTGAGTCTCGATCTGTATAGTTGCTGTCAAGGGAGGGAGTTTCTGATCTTGGCTGCCCCCAGGGGCCTATAGCCATGGTTAGAACACTTCCCTATCATGTCTAAATCATGACCAAGTTGCTCGTTTGAGGTTTGGTCCATGGTGAATCGGTTTTCAAATCAAAAAGAAACAAGAACAGATTTTCGGCCCTTCCCCTTATTTCATGTGTTGTTTGATTTTAGGGAGTGGTGTGGATCTTGGTTGGCCTCTAGCCCTTAGCCACGGTTCACACCCTACCTTTTGATGTCTAGATTGTGCCATGGTCAATCAAATGGCCACTGGAATGACACGAGACAGCAAGCGAAGCAAAACACCACACGCACGCAAGGGTGCTCTCGGGTGGGACTTTTCGGTTGGTTTCGGGTGTGGTGCGAATTGTGGCTGGCCTAGGACCCTTAGCCATGGTTCAAATCATTCTCTAGGATGTTGGTAAGAGCTTTGGTTGGTGGTGCAAGCCCCAATGGCCGATAGTCTCGAAAACGACACAAGGAAGCGAAGGCACGGCTGCTGTATTTTGTGGACAGCAAGTGGTGTGTTGGTTCGGAGTCTTGTTCGTGTTCTTGGTTTGCTTTTAGCCTATGGCCTTGGACTGGACAGTGCTTCATTGAGTTAGGAAGGTCATGTTTTGGCCATTTGTGATTCGGATCATTTTAGAGGTCGTACGAGAAATTTCGGTACGATGTGCCAAATTGACTCTCGAAAGAGCGTTTCATGTTTTGGCCTCCATTCACCAAAATTTCGACTTGCACCATTTTAGGAGCATTATTTCATCATTTTAAGTGTATTTTAATCATGACTAAATGATGGTGTGGTGTTGTTTCGGGTTGGCATGAAGTCTTGATTAAATACGAAGTAGTTGGGCGTAATTGTCTAGTTTTTGGATTCAATTACAAAGTTTGGTCAAGAAAATCATTTGCATATTTTTCATGATAAATTTATGTCGCAGCGAGCCTGGGAACGATCCAATCCATGTGGTAAAATAACACATGATATTTCATTATGCCATTTAATTATATTACGTGCATAAAAATATAAAATACTCATTTTTGAGATTTATGCGATATTGATTGTGGCCATTTCACTATCATGGGATCATTGTATCATCCAGTCGCAGTTACCGGTCAGTTCAGTTCAGTTCCCCCAGTATACTGTGCCACGAGTCTGATCAGACACTCATTACTTCACCCGGTCGCCAGTTACCGGTCAGTTCAGTGCAGGGGCCACTTGCGTAGAACATAATCTCAACAGAAAATTTATGACATGTTATTTTATGACAGGGCTCGATTGAGCAAGCATTTCACTTATAATTTTTAGTCAGTTATGCACGTATTATAATTGCTCATGACAAGATATTTTCACATTATGCCTCATGACATGATATTTTTATTCCCATGCAGCTTTATTATATTATTTACTCGTTATTTACAATATATGCATGCTGAGGCTTTTGACTCACTAGACTTGATTGTTGTAGGTACTGATGATGTCGGGATCGAGGGCGGGGACCAGTGAGCCAGCTCGAGTCGGCAGTAGTGGAACCCGAGGACCTCATTTACAGCACTTGCCATTTTTATGCTCAAACATTGTTATCAATTGTTGGATTACTTTACTTGTTATTTTGTGAGCAATAATTTCTTCCGCTGCTATTTTTAAATATTTAACTTGATTTATCAGATTATTTGGTGAATGAGGCATTTTAATTATTTTAAAAAGAGAATTTTTAATTTTTCCGCAAATTTTCAAACACGAATTTTCGGTCCATTATAATAAACATGATGTTTATTTAATCAAATAAACTTCCTTGTATTTTACATTTGAGTACATACATCAGTTGTAAGGAAAATTTCTACAACAATAGCATATTTTAAATAACATTAGTTATCAGTCGATTTATGTGACCAGTTCAATTTTCTAGAGAAACGAGCTAATTTGCCGTGAACTTGATTTCTTTGCTAGCTTACTGATCGAGCAGACTCAAATTAACTCAACTGATGCTGAACCGCATTGATATGATATATCATTGAAGCGACGTTATACTGATGGTGATTAATCTCCATTTTAATCATCCAACATCCCATCATGGCTAAGCTTCGTTTCTTTGACAGCTGAACTAGTAAGCTTGCAACTGAAATCTTGTTCACTGAACAATTTAGCTGTGAATTTTGACAGATGAAGCTCAGGACTCTGCAGGCTGATTAAAACCCAAAAGCTCGGAGTCGAGAGAAGTTGCTACGTTGTTAGTTGCAGAGCCAATCCTCTCTACTCTTCGCAATGAGCGCTAGATAAACATTTTCAAATAGTTTTGAAAATAGTATGAAATACTTTTAAATAGCTTGTAACACTATTTTAAAGTAACAAATTTTAAAACACAGTTTTCTTCAAATGTTCTTCTTAGAATAACTAGCTCTGATACAAATTGAAGGATCGTTTGCTGGGCACCTTGAGGTGCTTCAAACAAAATATTATCCACCAATGAATTAAATCGAGTTTGGTTTAAAACAAAGTGGAAGAAACTCGAAGTAATCCTTCGTGAAGAAAGCTGTTTATATTAGAAAACATTTGAACTTATGTAAACTGAATAACTTAAAATCAAGTGAATAGTTGTCGCATATATCAGTTCAGTTATAGTAAGAGCTGAACTGACGAATGCTCTAACTAATCAAGTCAGTTCGAAAAAAACATTTAATCAGTTAAGTACATAAGATATGTTTATGGATGCTCAGAGACTTCAACTTCTCCTACGTCACCCCTTCTACCACCTCGGGTAGGATCCACTAGAAGACTTTGATTTATACAACTACTTGTACAAACCCACCCTTTGGGACATGTTAAAGTCAATGAAATTAAGAAAAATTCAAAAACGTGGAATTTTACGTCTAGGAGTAAAACGGTCTTTTTACACCTAGAAATTAGTAAACGTCATGACAGTGCCTTGAATGTTGTTTTATGTGCTAATATGATTATTTTCTATAGTTATGGATGTTTATGGAATTTTATATGTTAAAATGATATTTTAAATGTTTATGGGATTTTATATGTTAAAATGATATTTTAAATGTTTAGATAATTTTATATGTTTATGATTTAATATGTCAAAATATTATTTTAAATATTTTGAGGTTAAAATGTCATTTTAAATGTTTATTGATTTTTAATACGTTCAAATGTTTATTTTAAACGATTATGGATTTTTATGAGGAAACGATAACGTTAAAAGATATGTTGCATGACTGTTTTTAAAAAGAAAAGGATATTAAATGCATGATTTTTATAAAGTGATGAGAATAAGAAACGTGGAAGGAAGTGAAGTAATTGTGACTATTACATGGTTACATTGGAGATAGCATGAGGGTTATGGTCCCAGTGGGAGCCCGACGATCGTATTTCCAATGTTACCATTGAGGATATGAGATTTGAGGTAAGAATGGGAATATCGTGAGGGGAGAAGGCCCAGAGGGAGCCCATTTTCGGGAGAAGGCCCCAGAGGGAACCTGTGAGTGGGAAAAGGCCCAGAGGGAGCCCGTCTATGGGAGAAGGCTCTCGAGGGAGCCCCGACGATCGTATTTCTATTCGATTAGGATAGGCCAGGGCCCAGTTGACCGGTGAGAGTGTTGCTGGTGTCCCCCGCCGTCCTGTACTGCGGTTTCATGTAGATGGATCCATCGACTTTTTGAGGTTTGAGGAAAGTCACAATTAATGATCTGAATTCAACAAAGGAAAAGGAAAAATGTTTATGATCATGTTAAAAGGTTTTATGTTATGTCATGTTGAGGAAAAAGGGAGAAGTTAAGTTTTATGTTTGCATGCCATGAAAATGTTTATGTTTAAAGTTGATGCATCATTATGAAAATATTTTATTAAGTTCATGCATCATAAAAAGGTTTACGAAAATGTTAATATTTGAAGTTTATGCATCTTCATGAAAACGATATTTTAAGTACAAGTATTTTTCACTGTTGTTTGTGATTTCATACGTATTACTTGTTATCAAGAATATGACGTGTTGAGTCTTTAGACTCACTAGGTGTGATTGATGCAGGTGTTTATGATATTAATGTTATGGGAGGTCTTGATGGTTGACCTGACTGGACTGAAGGTGCACACGACCCGAGGACCAGCGCTTCTAGCTTTTCGCAATTATGTTAAAGATTTTTACGACTTTTTATTTATGTTTTGAGTGATTTTTGAGAGATTATAGTATGGGCTGTATTTCTCAAATATATAGTTGGTTGTTTTAATTTTAAAATGGCTCTAAAATATTTTTATGCAAATGTGTATGATTCGGCCGATGCTAGGTAAGGTTTAAAAAAAAAATTTCTAGCACATTTTAAGCAAAAAAAAAAAAAGGCAGACGTTACAGTTGGTATCAGAGCAAAGGTCCTGTGAAGGGTTGTGCCACCATCAGCGTCGGAAAGATCAGTCGTCAAGCCTCAAAGTTGTAAGTTTACATGCTTTATATGATTTATATGATGCTACCTACATGTTTACATGGTCTATACGTTTAAGCTACATGTGCATACACGCTTTGAAGTTGATTGACGTTTATGTTTAAGGTTGCATGGCAAATGATTTTTGTCCTGCATGGTTGCATGACTTTGTTATGCTAAAAGATTATATGCTTCATGATTTTTATACGTGATATGATATGAAATAATAAATTATTTGATTTCAATGCATGTTGGCTTCGTGGTGGAATTGAAGTACGATGATTTTTGGGTTTTAGTATTGACGTTCTACTTTTTGGGCTATAAGTTAATCGTGAATATTATGAATGCTTTGGGACACGTAGATTTTCTAAGAAAATATTTATGATTCATGGTTACTAGTCGAATTAATTTTTGGGAATTAGACGTAAGGAATAATGATTTAAGGATTTGCAACGACTTGGGAATAAGAAAATGTATAAATTGAGATTTTAAGTTTTCATGAAAGGTAAGATTGGTTATAGGAATTCATTTTTGGATAAATAAGTTTAAATTTATCGAAATTATGTTATGGGAAACCTGTAGAAGAAAATTAAGAATGCCAAAAATTTATGGAATAATTGTAGGATTTTCGAAATTTAAGGACCAATGAGATAATTTTTGGGAAAATTAAGAATTTATTTTACAATTATTAAGGAATTTGGGGACTAGTTTAGTAATAAGTGCGAGTTGAATGGGTTATATGGTAAAGAATTTTGAGGATTTATATTTTTAAGAATATTTAGAACATCAGGATATCTGGGTTATAAGGTTATACGGAATTTTAATCAAGGGTTTTTAAGGATAAATCAATATTAGACTTGAAAATTTAAGCGTTAGCGGTTGTGTTTGAGATTTTAAGATTGAAATTTGATAAATTGATGAATATTTTGGGTATAAAATAATGAAAGTAATATACAATAAGTATAGTCATCCATCTTTTAATATTGAGAATGGTAAGAAAAGTTGAAATTCGAGGTTATAATAGAAATATCACTAAGTCATTTGGGTCTTTTTAAGTTTCGGTTTGAAAATAAGGATTTAGAAGGTAAAATTAATTGGGACCAAGGAGACGTAAGGACATTCTAGAACTTAAGTTTTATCAGAGTAACGCAGCGGAAGTGTGGATTTTTGGGATACTAGAACTAAGTCTAAACTTTGGGTTATCAAGGATGAGCCAATTTCGAGGACGAAATTCAATTTAAGGGGAGAAGATTGTAACGCCTCGAAAATTTAAAGGTTCACGCGAAACACATGCATGCATTTATTAAAATCCCTTGTATTTTAATTAAATGTTTTAATTGCATGGATTAATTATGTTGTGCATTTTGACATGTTTAAAATATATTTTTCTACATGATTGCATTAAAATGTATTTTTAAAAGGTTATTCGAGTTACGATCGAGGAACGGAGACCGATGGCTGAAAATTTGAAAATGATTTTTATTAAATAGTTTTTTTATAAATTATTTAAAATATGAACATTGCTTTTTTCATATTTTTGAAAACAAGAGGTTTTGAGGCGACTTTATACGCCGGGACGTAAATTTTATCGGTGTTGGATTTTTAATAAAAATGCAAACGTTTTGGCAACCCGGCTAATAAATTCACAAAATTTTCTAAACAAAATTATTTTTAATATTTTAATTAATAAATAGTGAGCTTAATTGGGCCTAACTAACTACTTAATGGGCCTAAGCTTGTTTAAAGTGTAATTAACTATATAATCACTACAAGAAAAAAGGCGAAAGACAACGGTTTTTAACCGTTGTCGTATGTCAAAAAAACTGTTGTTAAAGCCCCTGTGGTTAAATGGTAAGCTCAAAGACGACGGTGAAAAACCGTTGTCGTAGACATAAAAGACGACGGTGAAAAACTGTTGTCGTAGGTCTTGTAAAACCGTTGTTAGAGGCCCTGTGGTTAAAGGGAGCGCACAAAGACAACGGTAAAAAATTGTGGTCGTAGACGACTAAAGATGACGGTGAAAAACTGTTGTCGTAGCATTGGAAAATCGTGGTAATACAAAATTGTACGATGGTTTTTCTAAACAATTCCGTCGCTAATAGCGACGGTTTTGTTTGTCCGTCGCTAAGTAGCGACTGTTTAGTTCATGATCGCCGTCGCTAATTAGCGACGGTTTTTGTTATAATTTTCGTCGCTAATTATTTTTGTAGAATAAAAAAAAAATTTACGGTTATAATTTAATAAACCAAACACAAAAAGTAACAAACTTACAAAATTAATATTAATATTAATATATTTATAATCTTTGACTTAATTGAAGTTTAATAAAAATCGTTGGAGAAAAAAAAATTTGAAAAGTAAACTGACCAAGTAAATGAGTTTGATGTGTGAAGAAAATGAGCAAGGAGGCGGATATTTATAACAGCTGTGCGACAGTTTTTGATTAAACCATCGCTAGTAGCGACGGTTTTGTATAAACTGTCGCTATGAGCGACTACTGTAATCAAACCGTCGCTATTTGCGTCGGTTACTTAGGCCGTCGCTATTAGCGACGGTTTTAATAGCGACAGTTTTTTAAACAACCGTCGCATCTATTAACTTAGCGATGGTTATTCCGTCGCTAATTTAAAACGTCAAAAATTTAAATTTGCGACAGATTTATAAACCGTCGATAAATTAAATCGGCGACGGTATGTTAAAATCCGTCGTTAGTTTTAACGACGAACGGAAGTAAACCGTCGCTAAATTTAGCGACGGGTTTGTTATAATCGTCGCTAAATTTAAATTAGCGACGGTTTGACATAAAACCGTCGCTAAATATTAACCGATTTTTTTAAAAAAATTAGAAACTACGACAACGTTTTTTCGAAAACCGTTGTCATTAACCAAATAAAACCCTAAGAAACGACAACGTTTTAAAAAACCATTGTCGTAGTTAAAAAACCATCCGAAAGACAACGGTTTGCACAAACCGTTGTCTTTGACCCTTGACAGAATCTTATATAGACAACGGTTTTTTAAAAAACGTTGTAGTAGCCCAAAAAAACCATCCGAAAGACAACGGTTTTTAAAAACCGTTGTCGTATTCTACAAAAAAAACCGCTCATAGACAACGGTTGTTAAAACCGTTGTTGTAGCCCAAAAAAAACTCTTAGACAACAGTTTTTAAAAACAGTTGTTGTAACCCAAAAAAAAACGCTCATAGACAACGGTTTTTAAAAAACCGTTGTCGTAGACACATCAAAGACGACGGTTTTTAAAAACCGTTGTCGTAGATATATAAAAGACAACGGTTTTTAAAAAACCGTTGTCTATAAGCGGGTTTTTTTAGGCTACGACAACGGTTTTTGTTAAAACCGTTGTTAAAACAAAAAAGACAACGGTTTTAATACAAACCGTTGTCGTATGAGTGTTGTTGATTGAAATTTTTCTTGTAGTGAATATGTAATTAACCCCACCCCGAACCCCATATGTTTCACTCGTCAATCTCCAAGGCAATACAAATTCTTTCTCCCTAGAAAAACATCACACGGCACACACTCAATAATTTGAAGAAAAAATTCAAAAGCTTCAAGGGAGTTCAAGCCATGATCGTTTGTCGCCGTTCTTCGATTCGTCAACGTATATTCATGTGTAAATTACGCAAAGGCACGTCATATTCTTTCCTTCAAACATCTATCACACCATTTTATTTATTTGAGCATGTTTTGAATGAAAACAAGTTACAAATCTTTTTATTTTCGCACATGCATCCTAGGTGGTTTTTAAAACATGTTTTTTGAACTAGAAACCATGAAATTCATGTACCTAAGGGGCTGCCATGTTAGGAGTATAATTAAGGATGTTTACACGAAGCTTTAGGTTCATAAAACTCAACCAAAGCGTTGCACAAACATGTATAAAACAAGTCGGGACCGAAATCAAAACGTCTTGATCATAGGAGCTCGGTTGATGGGGAATTGTCACTTGGCTTGGCTGGCGCTGGACCAGGCTGGGCTAGGGGCATGTGTGAGTCAGGGGAAAAGTCCTAGCCATGCTAGGACTCGAGCACCAGAGGCTGCTAGGACTCCCTCCCGAGAGCATGAAGGGATGCGCAGGGTGTGTGGCTTGCGCAGGAGTCAAGGGCTCGGCCTGGGGGCTTTGAGCTGGGTTAGGTCGAGTCATAAGGGTCCTAGGGAGAGCCTAGATAAGGTGGTTCAAGGTCTGGGTGGTTCGAGAAAGCTGTAGGACCAGAAAACGACAGCTGCACAAGAATGGGGCTCACGTGATGGCTGGTGCGGCTTCTGGTGTTTTAGGAGCTTGGGCCGTTCCAGGGCTTGGGGCAGTGGTTATGGTAGTTCCTTAGGGTCCTAGGATGAGTCTTGGTGTGTTGGTTCATGGGCTGGTTGGTTGGATAGAAGGCTGGAACCAGAAACCTGAGGGAGGCAATATGTGGGGCAGCCTGCGCGCAGCTTGGGCCTTCTGATTCAGGAGCTTTGCTGCTGGGTTCTAGGGATGAGGCTGGTCTGGGTATGGTCTGAGTGTGGTCTAGGCTCGGTAAGGGTCGGTTCTGGTGGATGGTTAGGTGGTTGTAAGGTTCCTAGAGGGAGAAGAGTCCTCACGTACCAAAACTCCTCACATGCACACACACATGAAAACGGGTCTTCTGTCCAGGAAGTGTTCTGAGCGGGCCAGGGCTGGTTAATTGGTCTAGGCTTGGTCAGTAGGGTCCCTAGGTGGGTTGGCTTGGGTTTGGCTCGAGGTGGCTCGGGTAAATTGGGAGATGGCTCGGTGTGTTCGATAAGGTGTCAATTTCAAAAATTAAAGAACTAAAATTGAATCCAAGGGTCCAAAGGGGTTGCTCATGACTTGGAAGGGTAGAATAAATCATAAAAAGGTTATATTAAAAATTTGGGATCAAAATAAAGAGTTTTGGATTTATTCAGAATTTAATCGCCGCACGAAACGTCAATTAACAAGTTAATTGAAAAGCCTAGTTTTAAGCTTTATAAAATTATGAAAAATTATATTTAAGCTTAAATAATTATTAAAAGTCTAAGTTTTGGATTTGGGAATTTTATATTAAGGTTTGGTTTAATTCGGGGTTAAAACGCATTAATACGTCATATTTAAAGATTAATTTAAAAATCATCGATTTAAGCCAAATAAAATTATGGGAAAATTCATGTAAGCTTAAATAATTATTTGGGACATGTTAGAGTCAATGAAATTAAGAAAAAGTAAAAAACATGGAATTTTACGTCCAGGGATAAAACGGTCTCTTTACACCTAGAAATTAGTAAACGTCATGGCAGTGCCCTGAATGCTGTTTTATGTGCTAATATGATTATTTTTTATAGTTATGGATGTTTATGGAATTTTATATGTTAAAATGATATTTTAAATGTTTATGGGATTTTTTATGTTAAAATGATATTTTAAATGTTAGAGAATTTTATATGTTTATGATTTAATATGTCAAAATGTTATTTTAAATGTTTTGAGGTTAAAATGTCATTTTAAATGTTTATGGATTTTTAATACGTTCAAATGTTTATTTTAAACGATTATGGATTTTTATGAGGAAACGATAACGTCAAAAGATATGTTGCATGCTTGTTTTTAAAAAGAAAAGGATATTAAATGCATGATTTTTATAAAGTGATGAGAATAAGAAACGTGGAAGGAAGTGAAGTAATTGTGACTATTACATGGTTACATTGGAGATATCATGAGGGTTATGGTCCCAGTGCGAGCCCGACGATCGTATTTCCAATGTTACGATGGAGGATATGAGGTTTTAGGTAAGAATGGGAATATCGTGAGGGGAGAAGGCCCCAGAGGGAGCCCATTTTCGGGAGAAGGCCCCAGAGGAAACCCGTGCGTGAGAAAAGGCCCCAGAGAGAGCCCGTCTATGGGAGAAGGCCCCAGAGGGAGCCCCGACGATCGTATTTCTATTCGATGAGGATAGGCCAGGGCCTAGTTGACCGGTGAGAGTGTTGCTGGTGTCCCCCGCCGCCCAGTACTGCGATTTCAGGTAGATGGATCCATTGACTTTTTGAGGTTTGAGGAAAGTCACAATTAACGATCTGAATTCAACAAAAGAAAAGGAAAAGGAAAAGGAAAAATGTTTATGATCATGTTAAAAGGTTTTATGTTATGTCATGTTGGGAAAAAGGGAAAAGTTCAGGTTTATGTTTGCATGTCATGAAAATGTTTATGTTTAAAGTTGATGCATCATTATGCAAATATTTTATTTAAAGTTCATGCATCATAAAAAGGTTTACGAAAATGTTCATGTTGAATTTTATGCT
This sequence comes from Primulina huaijiensis, assembly GCF_012295235.1. Classification (NCBI taxonomy): domain Eukaryota; kingdom Viridiplantae; phylum Streptophyta; class Magnoliopsida; order Lamiales; family Gesneriaceae; genus Primulina; species Primulina huaijiensis. The sequence continues at coordinate 6,904,824 of NC_133319.1, read as the reverse complement.
TCTTCATGAAAACGATATTTTAAATACAAGTATTTTTCACTGTTGCTTGTGATTTTATACGTATTACTTGTTATCAAGAATATGACGTGTTGAGTCTTTAGACTCACTAGGTGTGATTGATGCAGGTGTTTATGATATTAATGTTATGGGAGGTCTTGATGGTTGACCTGATTGGACTGAAGGTGCACACGACCCGAGGACCAGCGCTTCTAGCTTTCCGCAATTATGTTAAAGATTTTTAGGACTTTTTATTTATGTTTTGAGTGATTTTTGAGAGATTATAGTATGGGCTGTATTTTTCAAATATATAGTTGGTTGTTTTAATTTTAAAATGGTTCTAAAATATTTTTATGCAAATGTGTATGATTCGGCCGATGCTAGGTAAGGTTTTTTAAAAAAAAATTCTAGCACATTTTAATCAAAAAAAAAGGCAAACGTTACAGAAATACTTTACTGCTGATGTTAGAGGATGATTGAAGAGGGAATTTATGACTCTCCGTCAAGGAGATGCTTCTGTTGCTATATTTGTGAAGAAATTCGATAGGGGTTGCCACTTTGTACGCCTTACTGCGAGGGATGCTGCAGAGAAGCTTCGACACTTCATGGATGGTCTACGACCTACCGTTCGAAATAACTTGATGATAATGCATCCCGTGGATTATACTACTACTACTACTTATGCATTTCAAGCTGAGCAATCCTTAAAAGACATTGAGTTTGAGATGCAGCGCAAGAGACAGCAACATAAAAATAATAATCAGCCAAACAAGAAGCCATATACGGGTCCTCCTAGACCTCCAAGTTCTCAAAAGCCCCAAGGACAAGCCAAGAAGCAAGGACCGCAAAAGTCTCCACCACCTGCAGCACCAAAACTTGCAGAGGGACTACCATGCAAGAAGTGCAATCGACTACATTATGGACAGTGCGTATGCGGTACTAATAAGTGCTTCATATGCAAGGAAGAAGGGCACAAGGCTACTGATGGCCGGAAGAAGAATGCACCTACTGTGGGGAGAGCATATGTTATGAATGCAGAGGAAGCGGATGAGGAGCCAGACACAATGCTTATCACGGTTAACCTAGTCATTTAACATTTTTATATTGCTTTAATTTCATTAGATGTTAAATTGGTTATTAGAATTGAATTGGGAACAAGATTAACCTAGTGGAAATTAGGGTGCATTCTCTACCTTGTTAGAAATTAAGATATGATTTTAGAAACCAAAGAAATTGATATGGAATTTTGTGCCTTAATCTATGTGAAGGATGAAATAATTCCAAATAAAAGTTTTAGGACCAAAATTAAAGAAGAATAAAAAATAGGGGTGATAGGGGTTTCGAATATTTTTGGAGGGGCCTAAGTGCAATTTTCAAAATTTTGAGGGCTAAAAAGAAATTTTCGAAAAAGTTTAGGGATTAAATTGCATAATACCGAAAATATAAGGGGCTTTAGGGTAAATATCGGAAATTTAAGGGACCAAAATGTGAATTCTCGAAAATATTAAGGGTCAAATTGCAATAATTGGAAAATTTTGGGGACTAAAATGTAAATTTTGAAAAATTGAAGGGCTAAAATGTAAAATTTCAAGATATGTTTAAGTTCAACGTGTAATCTTCACATAACTTTGGGAAATTAATGATAGAAATTCTTTAAGCTTCAACACGAAAAGATTTAAAAGACATTTTCGCCTCAGGGAGGATTATCATTCAAGGTGTAACAACTTATGCACTGCTAGATTCAGGAGCTACACATTCCTTCATATCTGAAACCTTCATCAAACAACTGAATATTATTCCTGAGGATATGGGATTGGGTTTCAAAGTTTCTATTCCTTCCGGTGATCAAATGCTCACGTCTAAAATTGCGAAGAATATGGAGCTTCGTTTACTCAAAGATGAGTTCGGGCATATCTTATTGTGCCCTATGCCTGAATTTGACATCATACTTGGTATGGATTGGTTATCAGCGAATGGAGCTTCGATTGATTTTCGTCAGCGATCAGTGTCTATTCGACCACCTAGTGGTAAATCTTTTGTATTTGAGGCGGCGAGAAACAAGCAAATGCCGCACATTATTTCTTGTCTGTGTGCGAGGAAGCTTATTAGACGTAGATGCCAAGCTTTTCTAGCATGTGTCACTACCGCACATGCTCCTATCAGTCAGAAGTTGGAGGCTGTTGATATTGTCAGAGATTTTCCTAGTGTCTTTCTCGAAGACGTTTCTGGCATTCCACCCGATCGTGAGTTGGAGTTTTCTATTGAGTTAATGTTGGGCACTGTTCCTATATCTAAAGAACCTGTCGAAATGAAATAATTAAAAGATCAAATCCAAGAATTGCTAGACAAAGGTTTTATTCGCCCTAGTTATTCTCCATGGGACGCACCGGTATTATTTGTGAAGAAGAAAGATGGTAGTATGCGACTTTGCATTGATTATCGAGAGCTTAATAGGGTCAATATCAAGAATAAGTATCCTCTACCAAGAATTGAAGATTTATTTGATCAGTTGCAAGGAGCATCGATATTTTCTAAGATTGATTTTCGTTCTGGGTACGATCAATTGAAAGTGAAAGAGTCTGATGTTCACAAGACAACATTTCAAACGAGATATGGACACTACGAGTTTATGGTCATGCCATTTGGGTTGACCAATGCGCCAGCGATTTTCATGGATCTCATGAATCGCGTATTTCAGCCGTATCTTGATCAATTCGTCATAGTCTTCTTTGATGATATATTAATCTATTCTAAGAGCGAAGAGGAGCATAGTCGTCATTTGAGGATAACACTTCAAGTACTACAAAGAGAAAGTTATATGCAAAATTCAGCAAGTGCGAGTTTTGGCTTGATAGAGTGGATTTTTTAGGCCACATCATTTCTAGTGATGGCGTTGAAGTTGATCCAAGTAAAGCCGAGACAGTGAGAGAGTAGCCAGTACCGAAGAGCGTCACCGAGATTCACAGTTTCTTGGGACTAGTTGGCTATTATCGCAGGTTTATTCGGGGATTCTCATCTATAGCGGTACCCATGACCGCCTTGACAAAGAAGAATGCAAAGTTTGTATGGGGATCCGAGTGTCAAGACAATTTTGATAAGTTGAAACAATCCTTAATATCAAAGCCAGTGTTAGCTATGCCATCGGGGTAAAGAGAGTATGTTCTTTAGACCGACACTTCTAAACTTGCCTTGGGTGCAGTTCTGATGAAAAATGACTACGTTATAGCCTATGCGTCGAGACAGTTGAAAATTCACGAGAAAAACTACCTTACTCATGATCTTGAGCTTGCAGCGGTGGTTTTTGCATTGAAGATTTGGAGACATTACTTATATGGGGAGAAGTGCAAGATATTCACCGATCATAAAAGCTTTAAATACTTCTTCACCCAAAAAGAATTAAATATGAGACAGCGAAGATGACTTGAATTAGTAAAGAACTACGACTGTGAGATTAGCTATCATCCGGGAAAAGCTAATGTTGTGGCAGATGCATTGAGTCGAAAAACAGCAGTTATCACTTAATTATCACTCCACAGACAGTTGCAGTCCGAGATACAGTGGTTTGAGCTTACAGTATATGCTAGGGGCGAGGTCCCTAATCTTGCCACATTATCAATACAGTCGAATTTGAGAGATAGAATTCGTGATGGCAGTCAACTGATGAGCAATTGCAAAAGTGAAGAGCTAGAGATGAAGCCAAGGGCCTGAAGTTATATTCTGAGGTGGATGGTATAGTTCATTATCGAGATCGTTTAAGGGTTGCTAGTGACGATTCTTTGAGAGATCTCATTATGAAGGAAGCTCATGACACACCTTATTCCATTCATCCGAGAAGCACAAAAATGTACAAAGATTTGCAGTTGTTATATTGGTGGTCAGACATGAAGAGAGATATTCTGAGATTCGTATCCGAGTGTTTAACTTGTCAGCAAGTTAAAGCAGAGCATCAGAGGTCAGTGGAAAAGCTTAAGCCACTTTCTATTCCCGAGTGGAAATGAGAAAATATTACGATGGACTTTGTTGTGGGATTGCCAAGAACTATCAAGGGATTTAATGCTATATGGGTGATAGTTGATCGTTTTACGAAATCAGCGCATTTTCTACAATTCAAGACGACTTTCACCATGATTCAGTATACCGAGTTATATATTCGGAAGATAGTTCGTCTGCATGGGATTCTTGCATCTATTGTTTCTGACAGAGATCCGAGATTTACGTCATCTTTTTGGAAGAGTTTACATGCAACTATGGGGACCAAGTTATTATTCAGTACAACATTCCATCCTCAAACCGATGGTCAGTCCGAAAGAGTTATTCAAAATTTAGAAGATCTACTGTGAGCTTGTGTGATCGATTTCCAAGGCAGTTGGGAACCGAAATTACATCTTGTGGAGTTTACCTAAAATAATAGCTACTAATCATCTATCGGGATGACTCCTTTTGAGGCACTTTATGGAAAGAAATGTAGATCTCCTATTCATTGGGACGAGGTTGGTGAAAGAAGAGAGATTGGTCTGGATGTGATTGAAGAGACTGCCAAGCTTGTAGTAAAAATTCAAGATAGAATGAAAACTGCGCAAAGCCGACAGAAAATTTATGCCGACAAGAGACGAAAGGACTTAGAGTTTGCAGGGGGCGACCATGTATTTGTGAAAATAACACCTATGAAGGTTGTTATAAGTTTTGGTAAGAAAGGCAAGATTAGTACAAGATTTATTGGTCCGTTTGAGATTTTGGAGAGGATTGGGACACTAGCCTATAGAGTGGCATTGCCACCGATGATTTCTAGAGTTCACAATGTGTTCCATATTTCGATGCTGCGAAGATTTGGTAATTGCATTAAAGTCCCTGCAATTCACAATTCTTTCTAGAGTTCACAATATGATTTCGAGAGGGAGAAGGTCCCAGTGGGAGCCCGACGATCGTATTTTAATGTAATTCACAATGCTTTCTGGAGTTCACAATGTGTTCCATTTTTTGAGATTTGGTAATTGCATTAAAGTCCCTTAACTTTCGGATAATTTCAATTTAGTCCTTACACTTTTCGAAGATTACAATCTTGTCCCAAAAGTTTCGAAAATTGCACAACGACCCCTTAAAATTCTCGAAACCCCTAATCAACCTTTAGTTATGATTTTTCTTTAATTTTTGGCCATAAAACTTTTTATTTGGAGTTATTGCTTCCTTTGCATAAAATAAGGCTCAAAAGTCAATACCAGTTCTATGGTTTCTAAAATCATATCTTAATTTCCAACTAAGATAGAACATACAACCTAATTTCTTCTAGGTTAATCTTGTTCCCAATTCAATTCTAATAATCAATTTAACATTTCATGCAATAAAGGCAATATAAAAATGTTAAATGACTAGGTTACCCGTGATAAGAGTTGTGTCTGGCTCCTCTTCTGCTTCATCTGCATTCATAACATATGCTCGTCCCGCAGTAGGTGCATTTTTCTTCGGACAATGAGCAGTTTTGTGCCCTTCCTCTTTGCATATGAAGCATCTAAAAGATCCCCACATGCATTTGTAAAGTGAAAGCGATTGCACTCCTTGCATGGTTGCCTATCAATAGGCTTTGGTGCTCCAGGATTTGGTGGCTTTTGTGGTACTTGCTTCTTGCCTTGACCTTGGGGCTTTTGAGGCCCTTGAGGTCTAGGAGGACACGTATATGACTTCTTGTTTGGCTGATTATGCTGTTCGTGTTGATGTCTCTTGTGCTGCATCTCAAAATCGATGTCCTTAAAGGATTGCTCAGATTGGAATGCATAAGTAGTAGTAGTAGTAGTAGTATAATCCAAAGAACGCATCATCATCACGTTATTTCGTATGGTAGGTCACAGACCATCCATGAAGTGTCTAAGCTTCTCCGCAGCATCCTTCACAATAAGGGGTACAAAGTGAATACCCCTATCAAATTTCTTCAAAAATTCAGCAACAAAAGCGTCTCCCTGACGGAGAGTCATAAATTCCCTCTTCAATCGCCCTCGCACATCCGCAGTGAAATACTTCTCATACAAGATTTCCTTGAATCGAGCCCAAGTAAGTGTGGCAAGATTAACACCATGCTCGGATCCTTCCCACCATAAAGAAGAGCCATCCCTAAACATGTAAGTAGCACACCTCACACGATTAGCATCCCCCATATTTAAGTAGCGAAAATGCACCTCAAGTTCTCGAATCCAAGCCTCAGCAGCAAAGGGGTTGGTGGTGCCAGAAAATTCCTTCGACCCTAGCATTCGGAACTAATCATACACATCATGTTGTGGCCTAGGCGCTTGCTGTAACTGCTGCTATAACTGCTGCTGCTCTAACTGCTGCTCGAAGAAACGAGCCATCCCCTCTAATGCGCATGTAGCAGCAACCCCATTAAGAGACGGGGGTGCATTAACATTGTGATCCTCAGTGGTCTCTGTCTGTCTATCAATAGGTGCGCGTCTAGGAGGCATTATATCTAAATGTTTCCAAATTCTAACGTAACCAACATACATTTAAATCTAAGTTTTCTAATCATGTAACATATTCTATTGCATTTTAACAATTTAAGCATATAAAGCATATATCCTCAAAAGCCAGTAAACATGTGACGTAAACATATAATTTAAGTAATCATGCAGGTAGCAACATAAAAATCGTATAAAGCATGTAAATTTACAAATTGAGGCTTGACGACTGAGCTTCTCAGCACTGATGGTGGCAAAACTCTTTACAGAACCATTGCTCTGATACCAATTGAAACGTCCAATACTCGTTTTGCATAAAAGTACTAGAAATTTTTTTTTTCATAAAACCTTACCTCATTCGGCCGAACACATGCATAAAATAATTAAAGTATTTTTGAAACCATTTTTTTTAAAAATAAAACAATCAACTAATAATTGAAAATCAAAAGAAATCGTCTGAGTCATGAAATCTTTAAACGTTTTTCCCAAATCTAAAAAGCAATAATTTGAAAGGTGTAGCTTATACTATCAACTCTCAAAAAACTCTCAAAGCATAAATAAATAGTTGTAAAATCTTTAACGTAAACTTAAAATCAAAAGTGTGGAAAATAGAAGCGCTGGTCCTCAAGTTATGTGCACCGTCAGTCCAGCAAAGTCAACCATCAAGACCTCCAACATCATTATTATCCAACTCACCTGCATCAATCACACCTAGTGAGTCTAAAGACTCAACACGCTATAATCTTGATAACAACAAAATACATATACTAATCACACACAACAGTGAAAAATATATGTACTTAAAATAACATTTCATGAAGATGCATAAACTTTAACATAAATATTTTTATATCATCATCAACATGTTCTTATTCATATTATCATCAACATATTCATATACATATTATCATCAACATATATGTATTCCTTTTTCCTTTCGTTGAATTCAGATCGTTAATTGTGACTTTCATATTAGTCTACGTGTTGGACGATGGATCCATCTATATGTAACCACGGTACTGGGCGGCAGGGTCATCAGCGACACTCTCACCCGTCTAATAAGCTTTGGCCTTACGTATTAACATATCATATCGTGTCCATGGAAATACGATCGTCGGGCTCCCACTGGGACTTTCTACCTCACGATATCTCCAACATATCATCGTATTAGTCACAATTACTTCACTTCCTTCAACGCTTCGTATTTTCATCACTTTATAAAAATTAAACATGCATATAACGTTTTTCTTTTAAACCAAGCATGCAACATATCTTTTAACGTTATCGTTTCATCGTAAAAACCCATAAACATTTAAAAATCATATTATAATATATAAAAATTCATAAACATTTAAAATAATCATATTAACATATAAAACAGCATTCAGGACACTGCCATGACGTTTACTAATTTTCGGATGTAAAATTACCATTTTACCCCTAGACATAAAAATCCTCGAATTTGACTTTTTCTTAATTACATTGACTCTAACATGTCCCAAATAATTATTTAAGCTTAAATTAATTTTTTCATAATTTTATTTAGCTTAAATTCTATACTTTTCAATTAATCCTTAATTATTCGTTTTTAAGGCGCTTTAATCCCGAATCAATTCAAACTTTAATATAAAATTTTAAAATTAAAAAATTAGACTTTTATATTATTTTAGCCCTCGTGAACCACGATTCGACCCCCGTGAGCCATGTTTCGATTTTTTTTCAAAAAAGAAAACCCTAAGTCCACGCCTAGACCACCCTCGAGCCAACTCTTGGTTTTGTCGAGCCATGCCCAAGCCACCTTGAGCCAACATCGAGCCAACCCTTCCCTAGACACTACTGGACCCTTAGAACCATATGACCCTGACCCTAGCCCCAAAACCGAACCACCCAACCAAGCAACACAAACTGGCTTAGAACTCCTTGAACTCGTGCCTAGGACCTAGCCATCGAACCAGACCTTGAACCAGCCCCTCTGGCACCCTCCTAAGACCCTAATGACTCGACCTAGCCCAGTCCGAACTCCTGACTCCTTGCGCGATGCTGCAACCTGTGCAACTCCTTGGCTTGTTCTCGGGTGGCTAAGACTCCTCCCCAACTATGACCCTCGAGCTAGGACTCCTTGCTTGACTCATACAAGACCCTAGCTCAACTCTGGTTGCAACCAAACCAAGCCATGGGCCTTAACCCTTGAATCCGAGCCCTTGATCACCAAGGCATGCAGTTTCGTTCCAGCTTGTGCAATTCTCATGTGCAGCCTATATCGTGTGGTTTAGGACCCTTTAATCATGTAAAAATGTTGCCCCTTTTATCCTAAAACATGGCAGCCCTTTTGAATCAAATAACATGCTTTAAAATCCATGTTTTGCACAAAAAAGAAAATAAATAAAAAAGGAACATGTTTTTTCATGAAAATCATATTTATATGCATATTATGGTATGATGATGAGTAAAGGGAAAAAAAATGCGTGCCTTTGCGTATTTTACGCACGAATAAACTTTGACGATTGCGAAGAACTGCGACGAACGACCTTGGCTTGATTTTTTTCTTGAAGAATTCGAAACTTTCTCTTGAATTTGGCTTGTGTGTGCCGTGTGTTTGTGTTGAGGGGAGAGTTTGAATTGAATAAAGGAAGTGGGTGTGTGATATGATGCATAGGGTAGGGTTTTTTTGAACTTTAAATATTTAATAAACCACTAACAAGGCTTAGGCCCATTAAGGAGGTTAATTATGCCCATTAGTGCTAAATTGAATTATTAAAAATTATTTTGTTTAATAAAGTTTGTGAAATTAGTAGCCAGGTTGTCAAAACGTTCGGATTTTTGTGGAAAATCCAACACCGATAAAAATTACGTCCCGGCGTATAAAATCACCTCAAAACTCCTTATTTTCAAAAATATGAAAAATCATCAATCATATTTTAAATAATTAAGAACAATTATTTAATAAAAAAATTTTCCATTTTTCAGCCCTCGGTCTCCGTTCCTTGATCGCAACTCAAATAACTCTTAAAAATACATTTTAATGCATGTATGTAGAAAAACTACTAAAGCATCATATAAACATGTCACCTAATCAATTTAGCAATTAAAATAAATTAATTAACCATTTTTCATATTCTCTAGATTTGCATGCAGTTGTATTACGTTTTCTTAATTTTGGACCTTATAACATCGACATCTAATATTGTGCAAAATGATTTTACATACGAAATAAGAATATCAAACCATCATTTCTCAATATCAGGAAAAGTTCTTTAGTCGTAGAGACCTCCGTTGCACTTATGATATCAAGAGATTTTTGCTGCAAGGCACAACAAAGAAAATGTGTGATCCTTATAATTTTATGCATCAAATGCAAAATAAAAATGAAATCAAAAGACTTCATTACTATTAATGAATTACCAGCTTCCCTGATCATTGAAGTAGAGGTGCCATCAGTGATAATGTTTTCGAGCACATTAATAGTTACATCATACATATCTATCAAGGTGCAAATAGAATCAAAATGGGAGCTCCAACGATTCGTACCTGCTCGATGCAAAGTACCAATATGATTAGTTCCTCGCCCAGTGTCACGTTCACCGGCAACAACAGAACGTGCAATTTCATTAACTTGATAAGATTGTAACTCGGCATTGCGCTTGGAAGAAGATGTAACAAGATTGACAATGGTCGTCAGATTTGAAAAGAAAAACCATATAGAGATCTCCTTTTCAGCCGCTGCGACTAATGCTAGCTGAAGTCGATGGGCAAAACAATGTACAAAATATGCATAGTGCCAATTTTTAAGAAATAAAGCTTGCAATCTATTAAAATCTCCACTCGTGTTACTAGCACCATCATAACGTTGAACACGCATATTATGAATTTCTAGTTTATATCTAGTGAGGACATCACATATTTCTTTCTTGAGTGTTGCAGCTGTGGTGTCATGAACACGCACAATTTGGAAAACAATATTCCCCCAAAAAACCATGGGCATCAACAAATCTCAATATTATAGTCATCTATTCTTTGTTAGATACATCTTTCGCTTCATCCACCAAAATACAAAACTTAGAATCTCCAATTTCATCACAAATTTTATTTTTGACTCTATTACCAATAATATGCAAGATTTCTTTTTGAACTTCTGGTGAGGTATATTTTGCATTTCCCGGAGCCTTGTCTAAGATAACATCACCAATACTAGCATTCCATTTCCCCAATAGTTTAACATCTAAATGAAATTACCATGATTTTGGGAATATGAAGATTCATCATGACCTCTCAATTCACATGCTTGCAAACTAAACCAAAAGACGCTCTCAATTGTTTCTGCAAGCCTTAATCGATTTTTTTTAATCGGTTCAGAAGTTTCTCGATTCATCACTTTATCTATATGCCTAGTTATATTCATCAAATCAACAACAAATTTTGAAGATTTATTGTCTGTCGAGTTAGAACTTCTCATGTGAGACAAAAAGCCATACTTGGCTCCATCATTAACATGTTTCCAACTTCTTAACCCTTCAATTGTAAATGTAGATTGTTGTGCTTCACTTAATTCAAAAAGATAGCACGGAAAACAAAATACTGCATCTTTCGAAGGAGAGTAACCATGGAAACTTTTTAAACCATGTTTATTGAAATCGAAAATGTTTTTTTCCTGATTCAGACTGTGGATATTCCGACAATTTAGGTTTGTCACGCCCCGTGTCTGAAGCGTCGATGATATTCGGCATTGTTTAATAACTTGAAAACAATTAAGCCTCGTATCAAAACAAACCAATCTTTTTCATAAAATAATATTGTCTTTTACAATGACAATGGAATAAACATTACATCTGTAGCGCCCCGAAGATTTAAAAGTCCACGCGAACCACATACATATAATTATTAAATTCTCTTATATTTTAATTAAATGTTTTAATTGCATGAATTAATTATGTTGTGCATATTTACATGTTTAAAATATACTTTTCCACATTGTTGCATTAAAATGAATTTTTAAAAGATTATTCGAGTTGCGATCGAGGAACGGAGACCGATGGCTGAAAAAAAATAGAAAATATTTTTATTAAATGATTGTTTTTAATTATTTAAAATATTAGTGTTGCTTTTTCGTATTTTTGAAAATATGGGGTTTTGAGGTGATTTTATACGCCGGGACGTAAATTTTATCGGTATTGGTTTTTCAAATAAAATACGAGCTTTTTAGCAATACGGCTAATAAATTCACAAATTTATTTTTAACAAAACCTTGTTAATATTTTATTTAAAACCTAATTAGACTAATGGGCTTAATTTAATTGGCTTAATAGGCCAAAGCCTAGTTAGTAGTTAATTAGTGTATAAAATATATTAAACCCTACCCTACTCACCACAAACAATCGGCCACCCTACTTCAAAATCTGAAAATTCTCTCCTCACCACCCTACACACACACGGCACACATACATAGCTTCCAAGAGGGTTTTCCAAAGTTTCAAGTAGAAAGCTAGCCAAGGTGTCCCTCCGTTCTTCGTCGTCAACGGTTATTCGTGCGTAAATTACGCAAAGGCACGCCATATTCTCTTTTTACTCATCATCACACCATATTATGTAATTGTTTATGAATTTGCATGAAAACAAGGCACACACTTTAATATTTTCGTATGTGCATATTGTATGGTTTTAAAAACATGTATTTTTGTCCAAAATTCATGAAATTTATGTATCTAAGGTGCTGCCATGATTATGAAGGGTTAGGGGTATGTTTTACACAATTTTAAGGAGTCCTAATCACCCCCAAAACGCTGCAAACAAGAGTGGAATAAAGCTGGAACCGTATGAGGAAATCCAATAAAGAACCGTGGCTTTTTGGGGTGGTGCAATATTCAAGGGACTTGATCACTATGCATGGGAGGCTGGGCTCGGCCAGGGCTGGTTTGGGCTTGGCTAGGGTCATGGTTAGGTCCTAGGAAGAGTCCTGGGAGGGCTAGGACTCGAGCCATGGGCTGGGGAAGAGTCCACGTGAAGTGGGACTCTCCCCCAAGCCACGCGCAGAAAATTGGTCGGGAAAGAAGGGGTCTTGCGGCTAGCCTAGGGGCGAGGCAGGTGGGTCCTATAGGGTCTAAGGGAGATGGTCAAGGGTTGGGGCAGGGGCTGGAGAGGCTTGGGTTGCTGCTGGCTCGAGGGAAAGTTGGAACCGTGAGTTAACCAAAGTGACGCGCAGGTGCTGTCCATGTGCAGCGCCTTGCTGCTGGGTTCATGGATTCGGGCTGGGGGTGGCTCGGTTCAGGGAAAAGTCAGGAGTCAGTAAGGGGCTGGTGGGGTCGGTGGTTAGGTGCTGGTAGAGCCCCAGGCGTCTAGGAGTTCCAAGACAATAAGGACTCTCCACACGCACACACACATGCGATCTGGTGTAGGGTGCAGCAGGTATTTCGAGGGTTTAAGGGGACTGGTTGAGGGCTTGGGCTTGGTCAGTAGGATCCCTAGATGGGTTGGCTAAGTTTTGGCTCAAGGTGGCTCGGGCGTGGCTCGAGTAAATTAGGAGATGGCTCGGTGTGTTCGATAAGGTGGCAAAAACGAGATTTTAAGAACAAAAAATAGATTCATGGGTCCACGAGGGAGGTTAATGACTTGGAAGGGTAGATTAAATCATAAAAATGCTATGTTAAAAATTTGGGATCAAAATAACGAGTTTTGGATTTAATCGGAATTTAATCGCCGCCCGAAACGTTAATTCACGAGTTAAATGAAACGCTTAGTTTTTAGCTTTATAAAATTATGGAAAATTAGGTTTAAGCTTAAATAATTATTATAAGTCTAAGTTTTTAATTTGGGAATTTTATATTAAGGTTTGGTTTAATTCGGGATTAAAACGCATTAATACGTCACATTTAAAGATTAATTTAAAAGTCCTCGTTTTAGGCTAAATAAAAATATGAGAAAATTCTTGTAAGCTTAAATAATTATTTGGAACATGTTAGAGTCAATGGAATTAAGAAAAAGTCAAAAACGTAAAATGTCGAGTCCAGGGGTAAACGGTCTTTTCGCACCTAGAAATTAGTAAACGTCATGGCAGTGCCCTAAATGCTATTTTATATGCTAATATGATTATTTTTCATGATTATGGATGTTTTTGAATTTTTATATGTTAATATGTCAATTTAAATGTTTATGAATTTTTAAGATGTTAACACGTTTATTTTAAATGTTTACGGATTTTTAATATGTTAAAATATTTATTTTAAAACGTTTATGTTTTTTTATGTTTTTTATATGTTAAAACGCTTATTTTAAATGTTCATGAATTGTTATGGATTAATCTTTGACGTTTAGAAGATATGTTGCATGCTTGGTTTCAAAATAAAAATGATATTATATGATGTTTTTATTAAGTGATGATAACATGTTGAAGGACGTGAAGGGATTGTGACTACTGCAATATGTTGGAAATATCGTGAGGGTTATGGTCCCAGTGGGAGCCCGACGATCGTGTTTCCGTTGATACGAATACGAATACGAATACGATGAATATGATTGGAGATGTCGTGAGGGGAGAAGGCCCCAGAGGGAGCCCATTTATGGGAAAAGGCCCCAGAGGGAGCCCCGACGATCGTATTTCCAATGCCATGATATGTTAATACGTTGGCCAGGGCCCAGTTGACCGGTGAGAGTGTTGCTGGTGTCCCCCGCCGCCCAGTACTGTGGTTTTCTTTAGATGGATCCATCGCCCAATACGTTTAAGAATACGAGTCACAATCACGATCTGAATTCAACATATTCGAATATGAATATGAATATGAATATGAATATGAATATGGATACGAATATGGATATGGATATGAATATGAATATGTTTACGTTGATATGAAAAAGTTTATGAAAATGTTTATGTTTAAAGAGGATGCATCATTATGAAAATGTTTTTATTTATAGTTTATGTATCATGAAAATGGTTTTGTTTAAAATTCATGCATCTTCATGAAAACGATATTTTAAGTACAAGTATTTTTCACTGTTATATGTTAACTGTATTACGTATTACTTGTTATCAAGGATATGACGTGTTGAGTCTTTAGACTCACTAGGTGTGATTGATGCAGGTGATTATGATGATTATGTTTATGGAGGTCTTGGTGGTTGATTTGACTGGACTGAAGGTGCACATAACCCGAGGACCGACGCTAGTTTTCCGCACTAGTTATTATTTATGATTTTAAGTTATGTTAAGAATATTTTTATGACTTTTATTTATTTATGAGTGATTTTTGAGAGATTATAGTATGGGCTGTATTTCTCAAATATATAGTTAGTTGTGTTTATTTTAAAATGATGTCCAAAATATTTTATGTAATTTTTGTGGTTCGGCCGATGCTAGGGAGGTTTAAAAAAAAAAAAATTCTAGCACATTTTAAGAAAACGAAAGGCAGACGTTTCAACATCAGAGTTTTTCTGAAACAAAAACAAGGGAAAATAAAATTCTTGAATCTTGATCCCGATCCTTGATTCACCATCCCCAAAAAGCATCTTGCTCTTCCTCATTCAGTTGTTCCTCGTTTTTATCTGAAATTTGTAAGGGAAACACTCACCCCTTACAAATTTCAGATAAAAACGAGGAACAACTGAATGAGGAAGAGCACTCAGCAAGTGGGGGGTCGATCGATTTTCAATGATACATATAGAACTTAATCTATAAAACATTTCTTTAACAAACTTTCAAAACTTATTACTTTTAACTCATCATAGCAGAAGCGATTCGAACAAAAGACACTTTTTCAGATGATTCGAAATAGTTCAGAAGCAAATCAGATAATTTCAGACAGCACAGACACAACACTGTTACTCATCTTATTTCCATGGTCAAATTGTCCCCAATATGTTAGTCCTCTAAGGGGTGAGGCCAGAACTCGGTTTTATACCCACCGGTGGGGGCCAGACAAAAATGGTTTTATACCCACCATTGGGGGCCAAACAGAAATGGTTTTATACCCACCATTGGGGGCCAGAAAGAATCACAATTCTCTTCCCATTTCAAATCCGAATCGTAACTGTGCAAACAAAATTCAGAGGTAACAGACAAAACTTTTCAGATTTTCAGATTTCAGAGTTTTCATACGGACACAGCGGAATCAAAGGAATTCGAAGCATAGAATAAACACATAATCGATCGAAATTTTAAACAGAACAGATAGCAATTTTCAAAAATATGAACATACATATAAACATGTCATAGTATTTTTATTCAAGGTTTAAAATACAAACAAATACTTAGTCAAAAGCCCACTTACTTGTGTTTTGAAGATAAGTTCGAATTCCTCAACTTTTGGAACAAATTCTCCTCCTGGAATTTGGGCAGCACTTTGACGTAACTTTCAGCAGATTACGCCTCCAATCCAGCAGCACTTCGTCGTATTTTCTGAGCACTCGAACGATATGAACTCCTTCTTGCCTTGGACAAAATTTGTGGGACTATTTTGAGGAGAGGTGAGGGCCGAATTCTTGAAGGCTTTTTGGTGCATTTTTCATTCAACCTAGAGGTGGTATTTATAGGGGAAGGGAAGGCTTTTCACCTTGCCTTGGCCGAAATCATGGCCTCCAAGATTGGCCATAAATGTAGTCCAAACTCCCATGCATTCTTCAAGAGTCACATTGGTTTTCTATAAGGTCATTTCCTGCATCATTAATGTGTCCTAGCCCTTAGCTCCTCCCGCAGCTCCTTCATGGGTAAACTCAAAGGTCATTTCTTGCATTATTAATTTGTCCAAACCTTTAGCTCCTCCTTTAGCTCTCTTTTTGGTCTTGTTAGGACAATCTCGGTTGAGCTTCTTTGAGCTGAAAGATTGTGTCCTTGAGCTGGGGTTTTACTCCTCCCGTAGTAACTCTTCAATGGATGCTGTTATTTGCAGCTCGGCCTCCCGTTGAGCTAATCCCCGAGCTTCGAAGCTATTTACTCGAGTTAAATTTACTGAAAATCTAAGTTAATATTCAAGTTTATAGTTAGAATGAAAATTGTTGAGCTTATTTTAAGCTAAATTTCAAGTTTGTATTTCTTACGTGATTTGCTTCGGGATCGAATTTTCCGGGTTCTCACATCCCTCCCTCTTTATTGAAAGTTTCGCCCCTGAAACTTGGATCAGCTTGAGCTTTTGAATAAATGAGGATATTGTGAGAGCATTTTCTCTTCGAGTTCCCAAGTGGCCTCCCTTTCAGTATGATTTGACCACTGTACCTTAACATATGAGATTGTCCGATGCCTCAACACTTGGTCTTTTGCGTCCAATATTTGGATACGGACTTTTTCATATTTGAGTTCTTCATTAAGGTGTCCTTCAATGATCAGTGGTGCAACTTTGAGTACATGACTGGGGTCTGGAACATATTTCCTCAGTTGCGAGATGTGAAAAACGTTGTGAATCCTGGACATTTCAGGTGGCAAAGCTAGACGGTAGGCTAAGCTTCCCACCTTTTCCAATATTTCGAATGGTCCTACATATCTCAGGTTTAACTTTCCGGATTCACTGAACCGAACCACTCCTTTCATAGGAGAGACCTTGACGTAAGCCTTTACACCGATCTCCAATTCCAACAGTCTTCTCTTTAAATCTGCCCAGCTCTTTTGTCTATCTTGGGCTATCGTGAGTCTTTCCTTGATTATGGCTACTTTTTCAACAGTTAATTGAACAAGTTCTGGTCCAGTGACAACTTTTTCTCCGACTTCATCCCAATATAGGGGCGACCTACACTTTTGGCCATATAGAGCCTCATATGGAGCCATTTCGATGCTACTGTGATAGCTGTTGTTATAGGCGAATTCTATCAGGGGTAACAGTTCACTCCAGTTCCAAGGAAAATCCAGAGCACATGCCCTCAGCATGTCCTCGAGGGTTTGAATTGTTCTATCGGTTTGGCCATCAGTTTGAGGATGACAAGCCGTACTGAGAATTACTTTTGTTCCCATGGCCTTCTGAAAACTTTTCCAAAATCTTGATACAAATCTTGGATCTCTGTCAGACAGTATACTTAATGGGACTCCTTGTAGTCTTACTATATTGTCCATATATAAGGTAGCTAACTTGTCCAAGTTGTAATTCATCCGTACTGGCAAGAAATGTGCAGACTTGGTCAACCTGTCAATGATTACCCAAATTCCATCGTGACCTTGCCTTGATCTTGGTAGTCTTACAACAAAATCCATGGAAATGTTATCCCAATTCCATTTTTGTATTTACAATGGTTGTAAAAGTCCTCCAGGTCGTTGGTGTTCTGCCTTGACTTGTTGACAGGTCAGACATTTGGAAACAAAGACAGCTACGTCTTTCTTCATTCCATTCCACCAGTAATTATTTTTCAGGTCTCTGTACATTTTGGTGCTTCCTGGATGTACTGAAAATCTTGATTTATGTGCCTCGGTCATTACCTCTTCTCGACTTCCATCGATATCGGGCACATACAACCGTCTTTTCATCCAAAGGATACCATTCTCATCCATTTGAAACTCTGGAACCTTTCCGTCTTGGATCTGTTCTTTAATTTTAATGATAGAGGTGTCTTGACTCTGCTTTAATTTAATGGTTTCCCGAAGTCCTGGTTGTGCCGATAGTGAAGATAAACTCACTTTTCCAAAATTTCTTCGACTCAATGCATCTGCCACCTTATTCGCCTTACCCGGATGATAACTGAATACCAAATCATAATCTTTTAGAAGTTCCATCCACCTTCCTTGCCTCATATTTAATTCTTTTTGGGTGAAAATGTACTTGAGGCTCTGGTGATCAGTAAAAACTTCGCATTTCACTCCATAAAGGTAGTGCCTCCAGATTTTAAGCGCAAATACTACTGCGGCTAACTCCAAGTCATGAATGGGGTAATTCTGCTCATAAGGTTTTAGTTGCCATGAGGCATAAGCAATCACCTGACCCTCTTGCATAAGTACACACCCTAATCCTCCCTTTGACGCATCACATTATATAGTGAAATTCTTACCTTCCTCGGGAAGAATTAGTACTGGTGTGGATACAAGTTGTCTTCAGGGTTTCAAAACTTCTTTCACATGCCTCATTCCAAATGAATTTCGAATTTTTCTGAGTAAGTTTGGTGAGTGGGATGGCTATCGAAGAAAATCCTTCCACAAATTTTCTATAGTAGCCAGTTAAACCAAGAAAACTTCTTCCTTCGGTTACTGTTTTAGGTTGTGGCCAATCCTTGCTGCCTCTACCTTCTTAGGGTCTACTGACACCCCAAATTCAAAAATTATATGTCCTAGGAACGCCACACTTTTCAGCCAGAATTCACACTTCTTGAATTTGACATATAGTTCTTTTTCTCTCAGTGTTTGCAACGTGAGACACAAATGTTCTCTGTGTTCTTCCTCACTTGGTGAGTATACCAAGATATCATCTATAAAAACAACCACAAACTTGTCGAGGTATGGTTTGAACACTCGATTCATTAGGTCCATGAATGCTGCAGGAGCATTTGTTAGACCAAAAGGCATTACTGTAAATTCATAATGTCCATATCTCGTCCTAAAAGCAGTTTTAGGGATATACTCAGTTTTGACTTTCAGTTGATGATAACCAGATCTTAGATCGAGTTTTGAGAAAACATTGGCTCCCTTTAGCTGATCAAAAATATCGTCTATTCTTGGGAGTGGGTATTTATTCTTTATGGTGATCTTGTTTAACTCTCGGTAGTCAATACATAGGCTCATACTTCCGTCCTTTTTATTTACGAATAGCATTGGGGCTCCCCACGGAGATGCACTAGGGCGAATCTGCATCTTGTCCAGTAATTCCTGAAGTTGCTCCTTTAATTCTTTTAATTCAGCTGGAGCCATTCGGTATGGTGCATTTGAGATTGGTGCAGCACCAGTGACCAAATTAATTTCAAATTCTACTTCCCTATCGGGTATCTCTCCTGGTAATTCCTCGGGGAAAACATCTGGAAATTCTTGAACAATTGGAATATCCTCCAACTTTGGGACTTCTTCTTCTTTGATCTCAGTGATCATCGCCAGAAAATTTCTTCTCCTCCTTTTATGGCCTTCCAGGCTTGTAAGGCGGATAACATAGATTTCCTTTCCTTGGATTTTCCGTGGTATATGACTTCCTCTTTAGTCGGAGTCTGAAGTTTAATTTCTTTCTTTTGAGAGTCCACTAAGGCATGGTTTTTAGCTAACCAGTCCATTCCAAGAATGATGTCAAACTCAACCATATTGAGTTGAATCAATTCCACTTCAAAAGTTTGTTTGCTGATACCAATTTTACAGTTTCGATACATTTTGTGTCTCAATTATTTTACTCGCCGGTGTTGCCGCTCTTAATGGTTCACTAAGAGTATCATGTTCAAGTTTAAGTTTCTTAGCAAATCTTCTAGACACAAACGAGTGTGTAGCACCACAATCAAACAAGGTATATGAAGGCATTTCATTGAGTAAGATAGTACCTGCCACCACTTCATTGGTGTTATCAGCTTCCTCCTGGGTTATTGCGTACACCCGCGCATTAGTTTTGTTTTCCTTTGATTTGATGGGTCCCGTCCTTTTGTCTTTGTTGTCTGGGCAGTCCTTAATTCGGTGACCCAATTTACCGCATTTGAAACACGCACCTGTTTTCCGATAACATTCTCCAATGTGCTTCTGTCGGTATGTATCGCACCACTTTCCTTCGATATTGCCAGCACTGTTGAAATTTCCTCTTGGAGGTCCACTTGAATGATTTGACTTCTTGAATTTGGGACCATTTTGAGCAGATTGGCTGACCAATGGTCTCTTTTTCCTATTTTACTCTTCACGGCGCTTGATATTTGTTTCCGCGCTCATCACCGCGCTCATCAGATCAGCAAAATTATTCGGCTTGAATACTGTTAAAGTCGATTGAATCCGGCTGTTCAGTCCTTTCTTAAAGCGATCCATTTTCAATGTTTCGTCAGACATGATTGTTGGGACATAAGTTCCCAGATCGTTAAATCTTGAAGTGTATTCCATCTCTGTCATGTCTAGGGTCTGCTTGAAATTTTCAAATTCGTTCAACTTCTACAGACGAAACTCGGCTGGGTAGTATTGTTTCAAAAATTCTCTCTTGAAACTCTGCCATGTGATTTCTTCTACTTCAGCTAGAGTGTCACTTATTCGGCTTGAATACTGCTAAAGCCGATTGAATCCGGTTGTTCAGTCCTTTCTTCAAGCGATGCATTTTCAATGTTTTGTCAGACATGATTGTTGGGACATAAGTTCTCAGATCGTTAAATCTTGAAGTGTATTCCATCACTGTCATGTCTGGGGTCTTCTTGAAGTTTTCAAATTCGTTCAACTTCTGCAAACGAAACTTGGCTGGGTAGTATTGTTTCAAAAATTCTCTCTTGAAACTATGCCATGTGATTTCTTCTACTTCAGCTAGAGACGGTGACACAGTTTCCCACCACTTTCGTGCTCTGTCTTCTAGAAACGGTGTTACAACTTCTACTCTCAATTCTTCAGGCACTTTCAGTAGGTGTAGTTGTGATTCGAAATTTTTGAGCTAGTTATGACTGACTTCCGGGTCTGGGTTTCCATCGAAAGTTGGAACTCGATTCCTCCTCAGAGATTCATAATGGTATTTAATTCCACGCGGTTGTGGTTCCGGTGGTGGCTGGATAGCGTTGGCAAGGGGGTTCACGATTCTTTGCAACGTGGCGGTTACAATGGTAGCTATTGCCATCATATCTTCTTAACTAAGATTCACTCTCGTGGTGGTGGTGGATTTTCATTTTTGTTGGCGCCACGAGGGTTACGGTTGTTTCGGGGTGGTCTGCCTGCCATTTCCTATAAACATGTATTTTATTAATTTATTTGCAATGATGTAAAATCAAAATAATTTCATAAATTTTGAAATTCACACAATCAAAAGTTTCAAAACAAATGATTAATCAAATAATTCTAGATACAATCGATGCCTACTCTAGAGTTCTCTCCCTACTCGTCTATAACTTAACCGTCTCCTACTGCTTCATTAATTTCCTCTTCTTCAATAGGATTTTCTTCTTGGTTAGCTTCGAGTTCTTCCAAGAGCTCCTCCATATTGATCGTGTTATTCTGTAGCTGATCAATATGATTTTGCAACTGTGTATTGTGGTGATCAAGGTTGTTCACTTGCTCTTGAAGCTCCTGTATTGTTGATTGGCTTACTTTTTCATCAATTTCTTGTTCTTCGATAATTGTGCAGGGTCCTCAATGGGTGTTGAGTCAGTGAAGCATTTTCTTAATTGGGATACATGAAACACGTTATGTATTCCAGATAGTGTCTTATGTAGCTAGAGTTGGTAGGCTACAGGTCCTATTCTTTTCAGAATTGCAAAGGGACCTACGAATCGAGGTTGTAACTTTCCTTCTTTCCCTGCCCTTCGGATTCCTTTCCTGGGAGATATTTTGAGGAGCACTTGATCTCCCACAGCAAATACTAAGTCCTTTATTCTTTTGTCAGCATAGCTCCTTTGTCGACTTTGAGCTGATTGTATCCTTTGCTTGATGACTTGTACTTTATTAATTGCCTCTAGTATAATATCTGGTTTTATGGAACGAGTTTTCCCATCTTTGGTGCACCGCCATTCTTCAAGATCCCAGTTCAGAGGGGAACGACATTTTCGTCCATATAAAGCTTTATAAGGAGCCATTTGAATTGTAGCCTGGTAGCTATTATTATAAGCAAATTATATAAGGGGTAGATGATTTCCCCAGCTGTCTCCAAAATCTAAAACACAGGTGCGGAACATATCTTCCAAGGTCTGGATAGTTCTTTCAGATTTTCCGTCTGTCTCATGGTGAGATGATGTGCTGAAATTCAGCTTTTTCCCAAGGCATTCCTGAAGCTTCTTCCACAACCTGGATGTAAATTTTGGATCTCGGTCTGAAACAATTGTTGAGGGTATCCCATGCAAACGAATGATTTATTTTTGGTATAGACCAGCTAGTTTTTCCACTCCATATTTACTACTCACTGAAATGAAGTGAGCGGATTTTGTTAAACGGTCCACCACAACCCAGATACTATCAAAGCCTCCTTTCATAAGAGGTAACCCTAACACAAAATCCATGGTTACATGATCCCATTTCCACTCAGGAATGGGGAGAGGTTATAAAAGCCCTGATGGTCTTTGATGTTCTGCCTTCACCATTTGACATATAAGGCATTTCCTTACGAAATCTGCAACATCTCGTTTCATGTCTTTTCACCAAAAGTTTTGTTTTAAGTCCTGGTACATATTGGCTTCTCCAGGATGGTTGGTTAATCGAGATCTATGAGCTTCTTCCAAAAATTCCTCTTTTAATGAGACGGGTACATAAATCCGTTTACGAGAGCAAAATATACCCTGAGGGTTGGTGGTGAAATCAGAATCTTGCCCTCCTTTGGTCTCTTTCAGCTTAATTACATCGGGATCAATGTCCTGACTTTGCTTGATTCTGGTGTTGAATTCTGGTTCGACTCTTAGTCCTGCTAGATGACCACGTGAAGATATGTGTAACAAGTTTTTTGACTTGACTTGGTTAGTTTCTCTTCCTCCAAGCTGGGCTATTCTGGCTCTACTCAAAGCATCTGCCACCACGTTGGCCTTCCCTGGATGGTATAGTATACAGCAATCATAATCTTCTAGGAATTCCATCCACCGACGTTGCCTCATATTTAACTCCTTTTGAGTAAATAAATACTTCAAACTCTTGTGGTCAGTATAAATGTCAAGGTCGCATCGTAAAAATAATGCCGCCATTTTGCTAGGGAAAATACTATTGCACCCAACTCCAAATCATGAGTCAGATAGTTATTCTCATGAATCTTTAACTTCCTTGAAGCATAGGCAACGACCTTCCCATTTTGCATCAATACACTTCTGTTCCTTCAAGTAGGGTTAAGACTGGGGCGCTAGTAAGCATCTTTTTTAGTACCTGAAAGCTTTTTTCACACCTTTGGTTCCATTAGAACATATTATCTTTGCGAATAAGTTGGGTTAGTGGATCTGAAATTTTTGCAAAGTCTTGGATGAATCTTCGATAGTATCCTGCTAGGCCAAGAAAGCTTCGAACTTCAGTTACATTGCATGGTTGCTTCCACTGCATGATTGCATCTATCTTAGTAGGATCTACTTCAAGACCATTCCCGGAAATTATGTGGCCCAAGAATGTCGCCTTATCCAACCAGAACTCACATTTGTTGAGCTTAGCATACAATTGATTTTCCTTTAGTGTTTGGAGAACTGTCCTAAGATGATGTGCATGCTCTTCCTTGCTTTTGGAGTAAACAAGGATGTCGTCAATGAAAATGACTAAGAATTTGCCTAAATAGGGTTGGAAGACTCGATGCATTAGATCCATGAAAGTAGCTGGCGCATTTGTCAATCCGAACGGCATCACTAAAAATTCGTTGTGACCATACCGAAAGTTAAAAGCAGTCTTGGGTATATCCTCTTGTCGGATCCGCGGCTGGTAGTATCCTTGCCTTAGGTCCAACTTTGAATAAACTTTGGATCCTTGAAGAGCATCGAATAGTTCGTCAATACGCGGTAGTGGATACTTGTTCTTTATAGTGACATTATTTAGATCTCGATAATCGATGCAAAGTCTTAAGGTGCCATCTTTCTTTTTCACAAATAACACCGGGGCTCCCCAAGGTGATGAGCTGGGTTGTATGTATTTTCTGTCAACAAGCTCTTGTAATTGGATCTTTAATTCTTTTAATTCTGCAGGTGCCATTCGATATGGGGTCTTGGACTTGGGCATAGCTCCGGGTGATAGCTCGATGGAGAACTCAATCTCTCTTTGCGGAGACAAGGAATTTATTTCTTCCGAAAAAACCTCGGGAAAGTTTTTAACAACAGAGATTTCAGATACCTTAAGTTGATCATGTGGCTTATTGATTAGATAAGCTAGAAATCCCTTCCCTCTTAAGATAGCCTGAGCTTCTTCTGCAACTTTTGGTGTTAAGGGAAAAGACTCCACCTTGTGGTTTCCGAATTTCACGTTTCTCAAATTTGAGAGTTTTACTTTTTTGGAATAACAATCTTGTAGTGCCCAAAATCAGTACACGTAAACTCCTTGCATTTATTTAATGGTTAAATCATTATTTAAATTTAAAAGTTATTTTAATGATGCATTATTTATTCAAATTGCATTATTTTAAATTATTCATGTTTATGTGATGCACGTTAAAATGTTTTTCGCGTTTCATGTTTCAGGCGACTATTCGAGGCGAGATCGAGAAAAAGACCGGTGACTAGTTTTTGCAAAATTTTAATGTGGTATTTTATTTTAAGTTAAGGATGTGGCATTTTAAAGAATTTATTAAGTCTTAGCATTTTTAAAGCCTAAACTATTTATTTAGTGGAATGGTGAGTTTAAAACTTTAAAAGATTTATTACTTGTGCACTTTATTTTAAATCAAGGGATTTTGTTAAAGTTAGGAGTGGATTAACATTTTAATTAGCTGTTAATTACTAATTAAGCAATTTATTTTTCCTAATTAACATTCCTTATCCCCTCCCCACTACCCAAACTCACGCACACACCCTTTCTACACACACACACTCACGTAACACGCACACACAATTCTTTGCACTTCTATTTCAGATTTTGAGAGGTAAAAACTTAGGGTTCTTGAGAGCAAGAGCAGCCGCCCCTCCCTCTTCAATTTCCCAGCATGTTTTCGTCACTTTTCTTCAAGAAAAATCGTGCCACGTTCATCCCGGATCAAGCCTCGCTCCGTTTCCTCTTCGGTATCGCCGGTTCGGTAAAATTTTCATATAAAAGGCAAGTATATTCTTTTGTTTATACATCGATCTCGTCATATTATGCGTAAAAATACATGTGTGATGTGTAGAAGTTTGAGCAATGATGTTTGGATCAATTTTGAAACGGTTTTTGGACCACAAATCACGTTTTTATTGTTTTTTCAAAAATTGCGATTTTTCGGTCATGATTTTGAGAAAACTTTAAACATAAAAAATGTAGAACTTTTTGATACCTTCGATTTGACAGCAAATTCAATTTATTTGGATAATAATTGAGTGAGTTATGATCATTTTTGTGGGACTGTTCAAACTAAGTTTACAGAAAATTATGATATTGATGCGTTCTTGAAGCTTTATCGTTGCAGGCTATGTTGGGGATCAACGGGTGATCGTTGCTGCGTATAGGTAAATTTTTAATGCGGTTGGAATGGTTATTGATGTTTCATTTCATGTCATTAGGCACTTGGGATAATGAGTAGTCGTGTAAACCATTTTGGTTGTCAAGGATCGTGTTTACGGGTTTATTGTGCACTTGTGAGGCGTGGTTGTTTTGGGACAATTGTATAGGCTTAAGTCAATGTAGTAGCATCCTAAGAAGGGTCTCGAGGTGTCGGTTTATAGTCCGTACAATCGAGTTTAGAAGGTTAGGCAACACATGTATTGAAAATTCGTGGGTTTTCTCCGACCGCGGGTACACGGACCCCCACACGAACCCTTACACAGGGCCCGTGCCTTTGTTTCCTTCCTGGTGTCAAATTTGCGAGCCTACACGGACCCCCAAACGGACCCTGACATGGGGTCCGTGCCATTCTTTCTTTTCGGTGTGTTTTTACAGTATGTACACGGACCCGTACACGGACCTAGGCACTTTGAGGTTTTATGTCATGGTTTAGTACGATGATTAAAAAAGGTCTAGTCCTGAGTGAACTAGAATGTCATA
Organism: Primulina huaijiensis; assembly: GCF_012295235.1. Taxonomy (NCBI): domain Eukaryota; kingdom Viridiplantae; phylum Streptophyta; class Magnoliopsida; order Lamiales; family Gesneriaceae; genus Primulina; species Primulina huaijiensis. Next base: position 6,878,721 of record NC_133319.1, on the reverse strand, counting down.
AGCTATTTAATCACTTTGGTGGTGAGCTCGGGCAGCTACGTCTAAGATATGCAAGCGTATTTAAACTCACGTTAGTATGTTGCAGCAGCGGCCCCAAGCGAGATCCAACGAATCCTCCAACGCCAAGTAAGTATGTTGACGTGCAAAAATAAAATATTTTTAAGTTTTTGAGGTATGCTAAATGTCTTGTGACCAAATTATGTATGGGGTTGGAAAGCGGTAAAGCATGACCAGGTACCAACCCCCCGTTAAAGCATGAACGGGTTTAGATCAGGATTGGAAAACGTTAAAGCGCGAATGGGGACCAATCCACCCGTTAAAGCATGAACGGGGATCTCATGTATGTGGCAGTGGATCTTCCCTGTCAGCCCAGTTCTGTGGTTTAGTCTGATCAGGCGATTATGTTATGGGTCACTTGCTTTGAAACATGCCTCTACACAAGTATGCAAGCATGTTTAAGAAAAGTTTTATGTTGATGGCACGTCTATGTATGTACGTACGTATGTTCAAGCTTTTGAGATGCAAGTTTCAGTATGTACGTCCTATTTTAAAGTTGCTTCAGATTTTATTACGTATTAGTTGTTACTTCCTGTTTATACGTGTTGAGTCTTTAGACTCACTAGACTTGATCGATGCATGTGAAGATGATTTCGAGGAGACTAGGAATGGGGACCAAGGAGCTGGCTTGGACTGAGTGGGAGGCTAAACCCAAGGACTGCCCATGTTTTTAAGATGTGATGCATGATGATTTTTAATACTCCGATTTTGATGAAACCGATTTACGTTGTTTGAATGTTTACTTTTTCAAACTTTGTTGGTACTTGTTTTTCTTTCAAATATTTTCAGATGGTTGGCAAACTTGATTGGGGTTGTTTTACGGCAAATGTTTTAGACGAACAAGACATTTTAATGTAAACATGAAAGTTTATTTTACATTTAAGAAAATTTTTAATTTTTCTGCAAATTTTAAGTAGTCAAAAGTACGGTACGTTACAAATCTAATTGCGCTTGGTGTCTAAACAACCAGTCCATCCCTAAAATAACATCGTAACCTTGTATAGGGAGCTCAATTAAATCAGCCATATATGTTTCCCCATCAATTTCTAGAGGACAGTCTTTGTAAAGAACTTCAGACTAAGTAACTTATTTCCAATTGGTGAACTAACTTCCAGGATATATGGTAGCTTTACAGATGGTGTCTCTAGATGGTGAACAAAAGTGCTAGAAACAAAGGAGCGTGTCGCTCCATGATCAAATAAAACTTTTCCAGTTTTTGAAAGCAGAAGAATTTTACCTTCAACTACAGCAGTGGGATCGATATAGTCTTCATTTCCCGTGCGTGCAAAAACTCTAGCTAGAATCTTCCGTTTTTGAGAAGTTGGAGCTGGTAAAGGCCGAGATTTTTGTGGATATTCTTGAATACGATGTTGATCACTTCCACAAACCAAGCATTTCCCACTCTTTCTCCAGCATTTGTCTTCATTGTGATTAGCTAACCCACAGTATCCGCATCTTTGCTTGTTAGTTCCTTCTCGAAAATTTTGTTTTGATGGTCCTTCTTTCTTGCCATGCTAAATCTCGTTTCCATATCTCCTCTTTTTTTGGTTATTTTTAGGGGAATTGGGTTTACGAGATCTTTTTTCTTCTTTTTCTCTCTTAAGGAGTGTTTTGATTTCTGATTCCACTCGTAGAGCTTGGTTGACTGCGATATTATAATCGGTTACATCAGAGGATAGCGTTGACCAGCGTATCTCTAGTTTTAACCCTTCTACGAACTTTCTCGTCTTCCCTGGTACGTCTTCCGTGAATTGAGGGGCATAGTGGATTAAGCGGTGAAACTCAGCCTCGTACTGAGCTACTGTCATAGATCCTTGAACAAGGTCCATAAACTCCCTTTCTCGAGCGTTTCGTACAACTTGGGTAATATATTTTCCTTCGAATTCTTTTGTGAAGTTCTCCCATGTTCTGGGGGTATTGTTTCGGTTCCACTGATGATCTGTGACTCTCCACCAATTGTATTCAACATCCTCGAATTGTTAGGTAGATAGATTTATTTTTTGTTCATCAGAGAAGTTATGAACGGAAAATATCTTCTTGATCTTGGTCAGCCAAGACAACTTGGGTTGCATTCGGGGTCCCTTGGAACCTTGGAGGATTGAATCGAAGGAAACGTTCAAAGGTCCGATCGCCCGTATCCTGGTTCCTTGTGGATTCTGTCAATACTGAAAGAATTGTTGCATCATCTCGAGCATGTGGTGAGGATTAGGTTCTTCTTGTGGTATGTGTTCCTCTCTATGCTGATGATTTTGATATTCTTGGCTCCTCGCTTGGTTGCTTCCATTTGAAGATGCCATCGATTTGCTATAGTGGGAATTTTCTTTCATAAATAAGAATTTGTGCCATAACAGTTTAAGCTAATCAATAACACATACCATGATATAATTATCATACCACAAAAGCAATCATTATTTATAGAGAAAAATCGATAATTACTAGAGAATTTACCATCCAGTCAGAAAAGTTATCACATCAAATAATTTACTAGACCAACTAATACGAGATATCATTAATTGATAAAAAAACAAAAGGTGACGATTTTTATTTTCATGTAAACAATACAACTAATAATCAAAGTCTAGAACAACTCCTCATTGGTAACAGTCGACTCGACGACTGATGCAACCTCATCATCTGATATCTCGATGATAACATCATTAGCAATATCTCCAAGCAAAGGTAAAGGGTCCTCTCCCCAAAATTGTCCTAGCTGCACTATCAATGGCAGCTCATCAGGAAACTCCTCCGGGTCAGACTCGTACTCGGGGTCTGTCAGTCACCCATCCTCCTCTAAAGCTGGTGGTAATGGGGGTAACTCGGGCTCCTGAAGTGGAAGAACTGGTGGATCAGAAAGAGGAACAACTGGTGGGTCAGCAAATGGAATGACTGGTGGATCAACTGGTGGAACGACTGATGGATCAACAGTTAGGTGCTCGGTATGAATGTTGCTAGGTCCTGCTCCATCTCGAAGGCTGGTAATACTTGCTAACACTGGCTCTAACCCATAAATAGCATAGTCGAACATAGTACGAACCTGAGTAAGAATATAATCAAAATGAATCTCAGAGTAATGCTCTGCTCTCTGCAGGGCTCTCACCTCTCGATCAACAAACCCGTGTAACTCAGACAAACCCAAGATCATCATATCTCTCTCATACACCGCTCGACCTATGTAACCCCTATAGGGTGGAATCTGTCTCATCAGTGCATCATCCAAGGGAGTGGGATAATACTCTGGAATCCCCATGGCATCAATGTGCCATCTATAAATAGCTAACTTGTTCCTCATGTCTTGATTCTCTCGAGTTAAACGATAAATCTCCTCTTCAAAAAGGCCTCGATCAGTCGCCCTAGCGGCCCTCACTCTATCACGATCCTCGGCAATCTGAAGAGTAACATGGTCGGGATAATACGATAATCCTCGATCTCCAGGTGTGAAAGTCAAGGTCGGGGAATCTGTACGGACATAAATAGTGTCTAAACGACCTCCCTAGCTACTGGTAGAGTCGGACATCCTGTGATAAATTAATAAATTATGGAAACAATAATTAGTGATTAGCATATATTAAAAGATTTATAATTATTATTATTTTTTTAAAATTTCTAGGTAACCTATCCTAGCCTGATGCGGCTCTGATACCACCTCTGTGACACCTTGTCTTGAAACTAGACTTCAAGGAATGCCACATTCCCTAATAATACCTCATAAGAGAATTATGTCTCTTTAGAAGTATCACAGGCAGTAATAAGAACTATTAAAGAACTTAATTAAAGGAAGCGAAACGTACAAGTACTAGTAAATTACGAAAAAATTTTACATGTCCAAACTAACATAGACGGTAAGAGTGACAATGACGTAAACATTTCAGACAAACTGACTCATAGACTAAATGACTTATTATGACTTCCAGCAATTTATTCCAGACAACAACTGGCGGATCATACATCGAAATTTCTTTCTTTATCCAAATCCTGGTTACCTGGCTCTGGAAATTACAATAGATAAAGAAAAAGAATAGAGATGTTAAGTCTTTAAGGATTTAGTGAGAATTAAATAAAGGTAAATATGATACTCAAATTCGAAAGAATGATACAATAGACAAAAGGATCAACATCCGGTTGTATGAGTATACAAAAATAATGGTTAGTACAGAATAACGAGCCAAGTGAACTAATATACCCAGACCAAAATCACGTTGTTCAATGGACTCAATCTCCAGAGCAAAGTCCGTTGTCCAGGGCTCTGTTTTGGTCAATCACCTTATCATTCCGTCATTCATTCATTCATTTATTCGATGATTAACCAAAACTTCATTCAGTGGAAGCTTGATAATAATCACATCTAGTATGATGATATTACAATGAGAATGTTATATTGAAGCATTCAATCATTTCGGAAAGGTAGTACCGGCATGAATAAGGAGTCAGTAGGATAGAAAAAGACATTCAGGATGGGGCATATTTCATATGCATCAACGCGATTCAAAGATACAGAATTTATGCACAGACGTAAGAAATCAATAATCCGTAGTGAATATCGTTAAAGAATATAATATATCATATCATAATTTCCAGGCCAATTCCAAAGGCTATATAGGAAAAACGATAAAAAATTTCCTCATCTTGAGACTTACTATAGATGAGAGTGAGAGTTCCAAGTTCAAGTCAATCCTATTGACCAATGTGATCATCAATAGTATAGTAAACACTTTTTGATTTAGATTATCCCTAAATTTTTACCAAAATAAAGAATAGAACTTTATAAACTTTATTTATTGACTAAAAGTTAAAAAATTATTTTATTTATTTATTTAATATTTCTTTATCAGAATTATTTTCTAATAGTCAAAACTATCTTTAAAATTTACAATAATTAATATTTGACTTCAAAAATTACAATATTTCCTATAACAACTCTTATTATAATATTAACTGAAAAAAATTCAAAATAGGTCGTATTTGAAATTATTTTATCAATAATCGATATATATAACATTTAATATATAACTCACAAAAATCATAATAAATAACTTGTGAGTCGAACAATTATAAAACTTCATAGCTACTTCCAATGATATATTTTTCAAGTATTGAAGGCTATGAACATTTATATAAAGGTTTATATGATCATATAGATAGTATATCATATCCGAAAATCATAGTATTTCTCTTTAAAAATTCATAATAAATGCAATATTCATCCAAAATTTACTAAACTTGTACAGTAGCCTGGAATCATACCAAGAAACGTTCGGAAAATGAAATTTTCGTTTTTCACCGGCGCGTGTGGTGGCGGCGCGTGACCGGCGTCTGGCCACCACGCGCGGCCCGTATTTCTCCAGTAGATGTAAAAACTTATTTCCTACAACTTTTATGTTTTAACTTTTCACTAAATCCTAGCCGAAACATGCCAGAAACGTAAAAGAAACAGTAGCTTATACTCCTACTTTGACCATCGGAAAACACTATTTCCGGTGCCGATTCCGAGAAACTACTGACTTGGGTGGGAACTATGACACACAATGAACAACTTTCATGCTTGGACTAAAGTATAATACGATCAAGAAAAGTAAGAAAAATGGGAGTGAAAACAGTACCCGAAAAACGAGTTTTCCGGCACTATTCCTTTCCCGGACAGTAGCGATTTCTGAATTTTAACGAAAAATCGGCTGATGATTTTCCGACACCTCCTTTTGTGTATATTTCTGGGTAATTTGACAGTGTTGTGGAATTTTTATAGAATATTTGGAAGGGTTTTGGGTATATAAAGATATTTTTTTAGCCCATTTTCTCTACTTTTTGAGTTATAAACTCTCACCACTCCACCCTATACTAGACCCACTCCTTAAACTCGAAAATTCAGGCTGAGAACTCTTGAAATTCCTGAGGTGAAGGGTGCATTTTATAGGCAATGATCAAGCCTTATCTCCAATCTATGATGAACAAATCTCGATCACCGGTTGGGCAAGAAGGGAGGTGGTGTGTTGGTTAAGCAACTATGATGATGGTATGTAGGTATGTATGCATGTATGAATGTGTATATATAAATATAATATATTAGTTATTTCATTTGATTTTATTTTTAATAAATAAAAAATTATTAGTAATATATAAGAATTAAATATATACCTAATTATGGGGTATTACAGTATTTTTGAATGATTTACCTCATGAGTGATACTGAACATTGCAATTATTTATATTTCAAATTTATTTATACAGTTTTTAATTAAATTGATTGATATAATCAATGTAAAAATTTTAATATAGTTTACGTTTTCAATAGAGTTTAGTTTCAATTTGAGTAAAAAAAATAAAAAAACGTATAATACATAAATCACATTTGAATTAATATAAAAATTAAATAAATTCAAAATTGAATTAAATGAATTGATATAATCAATGCAAACAATAATTGAAGTGATCATTTATTGCAGCACGCATATGTCAATATTCATGATATATATTTCTTTTTTTAGAAATAACATTTTGACGGAAAATTACTATTTTTGCAAAAACTCTGCTTATATATATATATAGATGAGTGATACTGAACATTGCAATCATTTGTATTTAAAATTTATTTATACAGTTTGTAATAAAAATTAAATATATCATAGTAACACAAATCATATCACAAATTAAATTGATTGATATAATCAATGCAAAATTTTTAATCTAGTTTATGTTTTCAGTAGAGTTTAGTTTCAATTTAAATAAGAAATAATAAAAAAACATATAGTACATAAATTATATTTGAAATAATATAAAAATGAATTAAATTCAAATTTGAACTAAATGAATTGATATAATCAATGCAGTGGTTGAATGCAACTGAACTGAGTCTCTGGTTAACGGATGAAAAAAGTCTCTTGTTGTGCCAATTGAGGGGCGACATTGGCTTCTATTCTTGTGTGAACTTACTTTCTGCATTGGGACAACGGTATTTCTAGGTGATTGAGGTCTGATATTTGTTCATTACGATCATATTCCGCATTACACGTTTGAATCTTACTGATTGAATTGCTTACTGTTGACACCCTTGCACAACTTGTGGCGTTTGTTTGCAGAAAGAGAGAAGCTTTCAAAGTGAAACTAGGCTTTTTTTTCTCTCTTGAGTTTGCTAGAGATTTAGCTTGTTACATACAATTTCTGAATGTAGGAAAAAGCATCGAACTTCAATACGAGTTGAAAGTTTTAGTTACGATTTGTGGGTTCGGATTCATTGGATGTTGATATGTCATATGAGGGCCTGGGAATTCCGACAAGCCTCGAAACCAAGAGGTTGTGACAATGGAACTGGGGGAGTTAAATATATATGATTATCATTCGTTGTCGACCCCTAATTATTTTAGTCGGATTAAAAACTAAAAATTATAGGTTTGATAAGACAATGTAAATTACAAATACATACCGAATAAAGGCACCGGGTAGGATGTATCACAAAATGATGGGATGATAAATTGTAACATTGTAAAACTTGAACCAAACTTACGAGAATACAAACTAGCACGGGTATTTTTGTGTAGAAATTTATTTCTCTAGCAAATCCAATACTGCAGCAAATCTGTAGCACGTGCTTCAAAATCAAACATGATCATCATTGGTATTATATATTTAGTAATTTCAGAACGCGTGTATAAGAGCAAATTAGTGGCTGTGATCAAGAAGAACTCAGCAGAGCCATTTGGAATCGCAGTGAGGCAGGCAACTCTTTGTTTATCCTCGTTTCTGTTTACTTTTCAATGTAGATCTGTTCTCTTCGATTTTTTTATTTGGGTCTCTGGGAATTCAGTTCATATGTTCGTTTTCTTTTTACTGAATTTACTAGGATCGACTTGCCTGATGACCGAAGTTGTGTTAGGTTCGAGTTCCAATCTTAACATGGTATCAGAGCTTAGGTTCCACCGTTATGTGTTGGACTGCCCATAGTTTGGTCACCTGTTCTACCTATATTTGGGTCATTTGTAAACTTCACGGTTCAGATATTCATTCCTGGGCATGAGAGGGTGTGTTAGTAGTCCCATATCGGTTGGATAAAATTCCTGAGACTTGCATATATGGGCTTGGACAATCCTCTCCTTGAGCTTTTTTGAAGTTGAGTTAGGTCCAAGTCTCAATTTTAACAGGATGAAGTTCTTATTTTCTTTGACAATTGATTTACATTATCCAATGATCTCATTCTTGGAAGTAAATATTAATCATAGCCCAAGAATGTATGGAAGGACCCTCCGCTAACAAAAATGTCTTTAATCAATGCACAAATACTACGGTATCATAAGCTAGATCTTGAATTGACTTAAAAGACAAACCCAACAATTATACAACAATTGTTAATCGAATTTTACTGGGTTATGTAGTTGTTGGATGTCACTCCTTCGAATAACAAAGATGATATATCTGGATTCCAAAAGGCATATGAATAGAAGATCTTGATAGGTCCATTTATTTGTAAATCCAGAAAAGTTGCTCAGAAGTTTAAGGAAAAATTACAATTTTATTGGTGAAAATTTTTTCTCATACAAATATTGCTCTACTTGAATTGGGTCGATCCATTTGAACTTTCTAGCATCATCTTTCCTACTCTTGCCTTGCTTTGAAAATCCCATTACACAATCTTCCATTTCCTTTTTTTTTACATATAGTTGTTGAGCATAAAAATGCACGAGTAATCCACAATTTTTTTGTCCGTTTATGTCATCGCATCAATAACATATACACTGGGTTATTTTGAGATTACTTGCTCGAATCGTGATTTAGTGTTTTGGGAACCAATTTAAGTTCCAAATAGTAGTAAATTATATAATTCACTGTGAACGCATAGAATCTGCCTTGAATTATTTTATTTGGAAATTGAGCTTTAAGTCAATCAATTATTGTGTCTAGGTGCCACCCTGAATTTTTCATTGATGAATTCGTGAAATTGTTAATCAACAACCGCTGTTTTAAAATATAGATGAGGATGTGAACTTGTTTTCTTAAATTAAATAGCATGTGAAGTTGTCAATGTAGCCATTGAATAGTTGTACAATTTTCCCCCTGTTGTTAACTATAAAGACTGCTGAATACTGTTGTATGTTTTTTATAATAAACTATCTAGCAACTGGATACAGAACTCTCAAATCGGGCAAATGAGTAGTTCATCTCCTTAATGCAAACATTTGCTACATTAAAATCTCATGTTTATCTTATCTGTCTGGGGTATTGTGAAGCTCATGTCACTATCTCAGAGCAGATGCTACTTTATTCTTGACGGTTGTGTGCTATCACAATGTGTCACTTGGGAATCATTCTATGCAGGTGGATATGTCTCTGAGGTTGCTGAAGGGTGGAAACCATGTCCTGCAAGGTGACTGACTACCAGTTGTTTTATCTATTGAAAATTATATACATTTTTCACATGATAAACTAACAATATAACATTTTCTGCATATCATGGGTGCTTTGCATATTCTGGTTCTGAAGTGAAACCGGCTGTAACTGGTAAGTGAGAAGCTCTTCTTTTTTATGTGAATTTGAAGGTTTAGGAACCTAATCATTTTATGTTTTTTTGGGGACTGGTATTTGAAAGTTTAGGAACCTAATCACAAGCGAAGTTGCTAAAAATATAATGTTCTCAGCAGTTGGAAATCTTTTTTAATACTTCTTGTATACTTTATTATCAGTGAACCCACTTCTTTATAGAGGTTTTTTTTATACTTATACTTTATTGATGAAAAAGCGTTGAAAATGTAATTAGTATCAACAAGGATGTTACTTTAATTTATCTTGGATGTTCTGCTTATGCTGTAATTCAAGGATAGATTGAACTCTATAATAATTTTTGGTTAAGTGATTGATCCTTGTCATTTATGGATGCCTTTATGAACAACAGAATTCTCGCCAAATAGGGCACATTGCATTTGGCATATTAGTTATTCTGTTGCACTTAAAATGTTGAATTCGTGTGTAAGAACCTCTATTTTCATCTTCCAGTGGGATCTTATTCTTTCAGGATTTAATTTAAATTCCTCATAGAACTGCAGTTAGACAAGTCTCTCTCTATCTCTCTCTCTCTGAGTACTGATTACTGTTGCTGATGTGACTTTGTTGAAATGGATGAGCCGGGTAAGGAGCTCCAACGGGTCAAATAAATAATTTATAGTTTTTAGGGAATTTGAGTGAAGATAATGGCTTCAATAGCACCTGCAAACAATGAAAGGAACTCGTGAATGGGCGCCGGAGGGGTGTCCGGCGTGGCCACTCCGATGCTTAAGTCAGCAGGTTGAAGATGAGCCAAAAGCAATATTTGGTAGAAAAATATGTATAATGCTTAAGAGTTCAAAGACTTCAGAATCTGTAAATGACATTAATACCTGTTATTTATAGTAGAAGATGAGGTAGGTACCTCGATTCCAGTGTTACCTACTAAGTATGACAAGTCGACTGCCCATACCCTATCTTCTGATGACTTCTAAGACACTCCAAGCCCAAGTTGTTCTGACAGATTAGACGTCCTGTATCAATCATACTCGAGTGTGGTTCAATTCTTGAGGTGGCCCGGGCAATTGGTTACCCGGGTACTTGTATGAGAGCCCGGGCTGTTCGGAAAATACTTGGGAAATATGTAGGGCTCGGGCTCTTGATAGTGTCCGGGTCATCAGCGACCCGGATCCTTATGAGGGTATCATCACCCATCCCTAAAATAGTCGGGCTAGAGCTTGACTCGCTGTCCCGATCAGTCCAAGATAATTAACAATGTACAACATCGGAGCCTTCAAATATCCCAGAGATGAGATGAAATGCTGAGACCTCCTATCCCCCGGACTCATAATAACTTATTGTCTTATATTCTTGGGCCCTGTCGTTATTACCACGATGACACGTGTCATAGTATGAATTCCCGCCTAAAGGACGTTTCGCATTCCGAGAAGTGGATAAGTCTGATGCCTCGATAACCGTACACGTCTTTTCACCTCTTGGCACCATTTCCAAAAACACATCCTAGACGTTCGTGCATTTATAGATCAACGGCTGTGATTAGATCTTTCCTCCTATACATAGCCACTCACCGACTTCTCAATCATATTAACAAATTGTCATCCAGGAAACAAAATGGCTGGTGCAAGCAGTTCGAAAACTCCGAGTATGACCGAAGCCTTCAAGGATTCTGCTCTAGAGATTCGAAAATCTACTATGGAAGATGAAGTGTTTCACGAAATTCTTGACTACTGGGAAGAGCTTCAGGGGCTGAAGCTTCTTTATGACTCTGGAGAAGCTATCACTCCTAGCCTGGTAGCTAAACTGAGGAGAGTGCGAGAGCACTTGCATGTAGCTGAGTGGGTAGACATCTTTACAGATGGTCGTATCTATCAATTAATGCTTCGGAAAAAAATAAAGATCCTTAAGCGCATTGCCGATTCAGACAGCTTCCTGAAGACTTCCACCGGGCCTTTAGCTGCTTGGTTGAAAATATGGATACTTGTTGTAGAAGAAGAATATGATGATGTAGTACGTGCTAATGTCTATGGTTGAATAAAATATTAATTCTAGCCTGTCTTTGTCGTTACTTTGCTGTAATCCTTTAAGTTTATCAGTTGATACATATATATCGCGAGTTGAACAAGATTAATTGATAAATTATAATGCCAAGCCTTAACATCTCCTAGGCTTTCCTTGAAATGCCGGGGCCTCATGCCTCCCGGGTTCTGAATACGGTGCTTTATCGGTTATTTTTCTCGGGTATTCTAAGAGACGTCATTATGACACACGCTTCGCATTCATATCATTCCATGTTCCAAGAATCTGGTAATTCCGATACATTGATATCTGTAGCTCCGTCTTTCTTCATAAATAAAAAACGTTTAGACTAGCTCACGGCTTTCCACCTTCTTTAGCATTAAATACCACCTGTCTATAAATAAGAAGATGAAAGTGAAATCAGAACAATAATCCAATATGCCGAGTTCGAGCGAGTCCACCGTTTGTAGCAGCATGCATGTCCAGGCGCCTTCTCCGATACGTCCTCATCTGGAGGAACTGAAGAGGACCATTGAGGAATATGTTTTGGTGAAGGTCATGTCCACCTTTTATAAGATTCAAGACCTTCTGTATGCACACCAGAATGGCTTGGCTTTTACTCGACCGCAAAGAGCAGTGGCGAGGAAATACAAGCGGGAATTTCACGTAAATTATGTTGCAGAGCTGGCCACTGATCAAGTTCTGCAGCAGGCGATGCTATGGAAGGAATGGCATCAGCTAGACAAGATTGCTACTACCGGGTCTTTCGCCAACCTCCGAATCCCCGAATTGACTAATTGGATATCGGAGTGGCAAGATTCTGTAGGCTCTAGAATGGCAGTTGTAATATGGCATCGATTCCATTAATAATATTTTAACTTGCGTACTTTGTTTCTTCACTTTTCTTCAACTAAATTAATATGAACTAAGCCAGATATAACTTGATAAATAAAAATAGTGTGTCAGGATATAATGTGTCCTGATCTCTAATATAACGTGCCGGGTTTTAAATAAAGTACCGAAGCCTCAAATCCCTCGGGCTGATAATAAGATTCCGGGGCTTGATATCATCCGGTCTTGTAATATAATATGCCGGGGCTTCGTATCTCCCGGGATGATAATAAGATGCCGGGGCTTGATACCATCCGGTCTTGTAATATAATATGCCGGGGCTTCGTATCTCCAGGGATGATAATAAGAAGCCGGGGCTTGATACCATCCGATCTTGTAGTATTTTGTCGTTTAGCTTTTTCGGGCTATGAATGCGATGTGATAATGACGCGTGCCCTCCCATTCCAACGATCAGGAACGTTTCGCATTCCGAGGAGCCGATAAGCCTGACACACTCATGATTTATTCGTCCTTTCGCCTACTGGCACAATTTTCAAGGCGCATCCTGATCGTCCACGTGTGCTTGGATCAACGGCCTAGATTTGTTCCCACCGCCTGTATGTACTAGGCCTCTCGTTTTCGAAAAAACACTTTCGAATTTGAAACTTCGGCGAAGCCCTTGCGAATTTTCTCTCTGAAACTCCTTCGCGCAAAATCACTTAGCTCCAACGATCCTCGACCATCCTCCTCCCAAAAACTCGTAAGTTTCTCCTTCATACTATGTCAAATTCAACCTCTTCAACCTCTGGAGCGAATGCGCGAGGCTCTCCCAGTGACGAGTCCACGGCACTGCGCTCTGACTCCCCTCCGTCTCTCCCTCGTCGTTCTATCACTCAACCTTCTAAAAAACAAAAAACCCTTCTAACCAAACCCTCCTCTTCAAAACCCTCCTCCTCGGGCACTTCCCGAGCTCCAAGAAAGGACAAGGGTAAGGGAAAAGCTCGGGTTTCTGACCGCCCTTCTTCTGAGGCCCCGGGAGTTCCTTGGTTCTCCTCAATGAGCAGCACTTTGCGCTCGGGGGCGGACGAGGAACTCCGTACCCTAGGAGTTATTCCCTCTTCCTTTCCTATTATTATACCCGGACCCTCTGATCGGGCAGATAGCCCTCCTCCCGGGTATACTACTTTCTTCCGGGACCAAATCAAGAATGGTCTTCGCTTCCCCATCCCTTCTTTTTACATCGAGGTCGCCAAATTCTTTGGGGTGCCTGTCAATCAATTTCATCCCAACTCTTTTCGGATTATGACCTCGGCCTTTGTCCTTTTTCGTATGTATAACCTTGTTATTAACCCCCTTATTTTTCATTACTATTTTACCTGTAGGCTAGGTGATAATGCCTTTTCCCTTTTTGCCCGGCTTAACGCCCGGTTCCTTGATGACATTCCTTCTTCCCAGAAAGGATTGAAAGGAAGATACTTTTTTATACAACTTCCATCCTCTCTTTCCTGTTTAACAGGGTTTCTTCCCTTCTTTCCTCCACAGCCTGTCCTTCCCCGAGCTTACAAATTCGAAGAATTTTACATCCGAAGCCAAGACTTGGTGGAGGGTCAAAAATTCTCTTCCTCCTCCCTTATTTCCCAGGAGCACTTGATTACCTATGGGTTGAGCGTCCGGGCTGACGACCCAATAGATCGGGCAATTGACGATGTGGCTAGCTCGGACCCTCAACCGGTAACTTTCTAATTCCTGTCTTCTTAGTTTGTTATTCATCTGTACTTTATAATCTCTACTAATCCCCTCTCTTATTGCGCAGGTTCCTCCAAAATGCAAGAGGCTTTTCTTCAGAAGTGGGAAGAGGAAAGGGTTGCCAAGGAGAAGAAATTGGCAGCCCGGAAGGCTGCCCGTGAGAAGAAACAAGCTGCGGCGGAAGCAGCTCGGCAAGCTGAGCTGAACCGGGTGGAAGCCCAGCAAGAAAACATGACCCGAGAAGACCCCGAAGACCACATTCCCCTCGTCCGGAGGAAGCGAAAGGCTGTCACAAGCCGGGAGCGGATTCTAGGTGAATCTAACCGGGAAGGAGGACAGAGCTCGTCAACCACTCCTCCCCAGCGTCAACCCTCAGAGGAGCCTCCCCAAGAGCCTCTTATGATCGATCAACCCACCTGGCCCAACATCTTCCTGGAGGGGGCTTCCTCAACAGGCATTCGGCGCTTGAAACATATGCTTACTCCTGAAGAAGAGGCCTTTTTGAAGAATCCTGGGCATGGTGCTCGGTTCCTTGAGGGATCCAACAGATTCCTAACTGTAAGTCTTTTCTTTATTCTTTTTTCCTTCATTTCTCCTTTCTTTTACTAACTTGCTTCGTACAGGCTGCCCAAATGATGATCTCGGCCTTCGAGGAAGTGGCGGCGGCGGCTACCAAGAGAGGTCAACAAACCCGGGCTTCTCAAGAAATCCAAGATCAACTGCACGGAGAGCTTGTCCGGGCTAAAAGCCTTCACGAAGAGGAGACCGCCATCCTAAAAGCTTCCTTGGAGTCGGCTCACACGGCACTAGATAAGTCTCGGGAGGACCTCAATGAAGCTACCATCCGGGAGGAGAATCTGCGAGGTGCCCTGTCTGTCTCGGAGACGAGAAACCATTCTCTATCCGAGCAGATAGAAGTTCAACAATCCCGGGCAGAGAAGGCCGAGAATGCTTTGTCCCTGGCGGAGCATAATAAGGATAAGTGGCAAGCTTCCTTCCTTCAATCTCCTCAGTTCAAGAAGGCCGTGGTAGATAAGGCTTACCCTCTTTTCAAGACCGGTTTTGACAAGTGCAGGGAACAATTTGAGGGAGCTGGACTCTTACCCCCGGATAAGGAAAATTTTCCTGATTTTGGCCTGGTCATTGCATCCCTTCCCAAGGATAGTGAGGAGGAGAAGGAGGAAAACCAGGAAGACGAGCCACGACCATATTGATATAGACTAGGGTTATATTTTCTTTTTTCTTTATTTCTGTAATTCCTGTCCTCGGATTTTTAATGAACAAATTCTTTCCTTCAATAGTGTCTCGATTAATCTTTCAATATCCAAGTAATACCATTGTTTCTATGTAAACATTCAGAAAATATTTCAAGTGCTGATAACTAACCAGGACTTCTTAGTAAACAATTGAGATAAGAAAAACACACATTTTCGTGAAGAATGAATGTCCCTAGCCTGGATCCTGTCAGGTTAGGAATAATCAGGGCGGATTAACCCTTGAGCCGGGGAACAAGTCCCGGGACTTACTTGTGAATAGTCGAGGTGTGGTTCCCCGAGCCAGAGTGTAGTGCCCTGGGCTTTTAGATCCAAGGTGCGGAGCCTTGGGCCGGAGAACATGTCCCGGGACTTGTTAATGGTCGAGGTGTGGTTCCCCGAGCCAGGGTGTAGTGCCCTGGGCTTTTAGAACCAAGGTGCGGAGCCTTGGGCCGGGGAACATGTCCCGGGACTTGTGAATGGTCGAGGTGTGGTTCCCCGAGCCAGGGTGTAGTGTCCTGGGCTTTTAGATCCAAGGTGCGGAGCCTTGGGCCGGGGAACATGTCCCGGGACTTGTGAATGGTCGAGGTGTGGTTCCCCGAGCCAGGGTGTAGTGCCCTGGGCTTTTTAGATACGACAAATAATATGATACTTCTTGCTGAGAAAAACAGGTCTTTCATTATATCTTCAACCAATCAATTACATCTGTTAAGCATAGTACTGCTTTAAATTAAATACATTCCAAGGCCTTTTGAGAGAGCGTCCTTGCGCGTCTTCTAAATAGAAAGATCCTGAGCTTACTTTCCGAATGATTTTATAAGGTCCTTCCCACCGAGCTTCTAATTTCCCAACATCCCCGGCAGGATTATCTTTCTTCATGACTAGATCCCCTATTTGAAAATCTCGAACTCGGACCTTTTTATTATATGCTTTCATGACACGGCCTCGGTATGCTTCCATTCGAATTATTGCTCGATCTCTGTTCTCTTCTACCAAATCCAATTCCATGGCCCGACTTTGATCATTACTGTCTGGGTAAGATTCTACCCGGGAAGAAGTTTTCCCAATTTCAACAGGAAGGACTGCTTCAGAACCATATACCAAGTTGAAGGGAGTTTCTTGAGTAGGTGCTCGGGGAGTAGTTCTGTACGCCCAGAGAACACTGGGTAGTTCTTCCACCCAGTCTTTTCCCTTGCCTTGTAGCCTGGTTTTCAATGCTTGTACAATAATTCTGTTAATAACTTCTGTTTGACCATTAGCTTGAGGGTAGGCAACAGAAGTAAAAGACTGAGTGATTTTCATTTCATGACACCAAGATGTAATTCTTTTGCCCTGAAATTGTCTCCCATTATCTGAGATTAGTCTTCGGGGCACTCCAAACCGGCACACAATGTTCTTCCACAAAAATTTCAATACTTCCTGTTCAGTGATTTAGCTAATGGCTCGGCTTCTACCCATTTGGAAAAGTAATCCACAGCCACCAGCAAGAACTTCTTTTGAGCCCGGGCAGTTGGGAGAGGGCCAACAATATCCATGCCCCATTGATCAAAGGGGCAAGAGGCCCAGATAGGCTTCATGGGAGTGGCCGGACTGTGCTAGAAGTTTGAGTGATGTTGACATCTCTCACAAGCCTGGACCACTCGAGCAGAATTTTGGCTAAGAGTTGGCCACCAGAATCCGGCAAGTATTGTCTTCCGGGCCAAAGCCATTCCTCCGAGATGCTCAGCACAACATCCCTCATGTATTTCTCGGAGGACATAATCCACTTCTCCTTCAGATAAGCATTTTAGCAAAGGTCCCTGTAATGATCTTCTGTACAATATTTTATTTAAGAGAAAAACCTGGGAGCTTGTCTCTTGATTTTTTGAGCCCGAGTCCTGTCTTCAGGTAATTCATTTGTTGTAATGAATTTGATCAATGGTGTCATCCAGGAGTTTTCGGGCACAGGTAATATTTCTTCTTCGGTGGACAGGACCAAACGGGAAACATGCAAATTTTCCCGGGTGTTGACTTCCGATAATGAAGCAGCCACTTTTGCTAGAGCGTCTGCCTCTCCATTCTCCTCCCGGGATATTTGTTCGATATTCCAATCCACAAAGATCGCTGCCTGGGTTTTTATGAGATGTAAATATTTGAGCATCCTGTCATCTTTAGCTTCATAAGCACCCTTTATCTGCTGAGTGATTAATTCTGAGTCAGAATACAAAATAACACGGGAAGCTCCAATCTCTTGAGCAGCTCGGATTCCAGCAAGGACAGCTTCATACTCAGCTTCATTATTAGTTACCCGAGAATCAATTCTTAAAGCCAATTTAATCTTCTCTCCCGGAGGAGATATTACTACAACACCTACTCCACACCCTGCAAGGTCAGACGCCCCATCCACAAACACCCTCCATACTTCATCTTCATCGGGTTGTACCATCTCGGACAAAAAGTCTGATAAGGCTTGTGCTTTGATGGCCACCCGGGGTTTGTATACGATATCATACTCTCCTAATTCCACTGCCCATTTGATCATTCGCCCAGATACTTCTGAATTAGTCATGATCCTGCCTAAAGGACTATTAGTCAGGACAATTATTCGATGCGACCGGAAGTAAGGCCTTAGCTTCCGGGCAGTCATGATCAAGGCCAAAGCAATCTTCTCCACTTCACTGTACCGGAGCTCGGGTCCTCTCAGAGCATGGCTGACATAATAAACAGGCTTTTGATCAGAGCCTTCTTCTTTTATTAGAACCGAGCTGACAGCATACTCTGTGGTGGATAGCTAAACAAATAATTTTTCCCCGGGCTCTGGTTTTACCAACACAGGGAGCTCTGCAAGATGGATCTTCAAGTCCTGGAAGGCCTGTTCACATTTGTCATCCCATCCGAATTGACGGGCCTTCCTCAATACTTGAAAGAAAGGATAACTCCTGTGTGCTGATCGGGAAATAAATCGAGAGAGGGAAGCAATCCTCCCGGTCAGCTTCTGTACGTCTTTGACAGATCGGGGAGATGGCATGCTCAGTACAGATTTGACTTTTTCCTGATTCACCTCGATCCCTCGATCTGTCACTATGAATCCCAAGAATTTTCCACTCTTTACGCCAAAAATGCACTTGGCCGGGTTAAGCTTGATTCCATAATGCACGAGAGTGACAAAAGTTTCTTCTAAATCGTCAATAAAGCTGGCAACCTCCCGGGTCTTGCCCAGGATATCATCCACATAGACTTTCACGTTTCGTCCCAGCTGTTTCTCGAAGACTTTGTTCATTAGACGCTGGTAAGTAGCCCCTGCATTCTTTAACCCGAAAGGCATTACAATATAACAAAATGTACCTCCCTAGGTGATGAAGCAGGCTTTATCCTGATCACTCTTGGCCAGGGGGATTTGATGATATCCTTGGTATGCGTCCATGAAACTTAACAATTCGAAGCCTGAGGTGGAATCCACCAATTGATCAATACGGGGCAAAGGATAATGATCCTTGGGACAAGCCTTATTGAGATCGCGAAAGTCCACACACATGCGCCACTTTCCTGTTGATTTAGGCACTAATACCACATTTGAGAGCCAAGTAGGGAATTGAATTTCCCGATTGTGACCGGCTTTCAAAAAGCTCTTTTACTTGTTCATCAATAACTTTGTCCTTTTCAGGACCAAAGTGCCTCTTTTTCTGCTTTATCGGGTGAGATCCCGGGAGAATATTCAGTTGGTGCTCCGATATCAGGGGAGAGATTCCCGTCAACTCCTGTTGGGACCTAGCAAAAACATGAATATTAGCCTTTAAACAGTTAAGTAGACTGACCCGGGTGGATATATTAAGATCTCGGGCCACCCGGATGTGCTGGCCTGGTCCAATCTCCACAACTTTCTGCTCCTCTTCTGCCACGAAATGCACCTCTCCCTTCTCAACTGCTCTTCCACCTACTTCATCAGTTCGGGCCTTCTTCCCTTCCTTCTTAGCTTTGCCCTGATCTACCCGGACAGCTTCTACATAACATTTTCGGGAGGAAGGTTGGTCTCCCCGGACTTCACCTACTTTACTACCAACTAGGAACTTAATCTTTTGGTGATAGGTAGATGCCACAGCTTTTAATTCATTCATAGCTGGCCTCCCCAAAATGATATTATATGATGAAGGGGAGTCTACCACAGTAAAAGTAGTCATCACCGTTTTCTTGAGATCTTGGGAGCCCAGGGTTAATGGTAGGACAATTTCCCCTTCCGGGTAGTCCACATGGCCAGCAAAGCCAAAGAGGGCAGTTTCCACGGCTTTCAAATGATAACCCTGCAAATCCATCTACACAAAGGCATCTTTAAAAATTACATTTACAGAGCTGCCCGAGTCAACAAAGACTCTCAGAATGTCATAATTTGCCACCCGGGCTTGGATAACCAGAGCATCATTGTGGGGTAGATTCACCCCCTGTAAATCTTCTGGGCCAAAACTGATTACTGCCTCGCTCCTTCTCATTTCATCTACCTCCATACACTCCCTCCTACTCCTCGACTTCCTCGCCCGGTTGGAGTCTCCATCAGTAGAGCCTCCTGATATCATTTTTATCAACCCCGTAGCAGGGGGTGAATTCTTTTTTGTCTCAAGCTCGGGCTCTCTTCTCCTCCCGGGCTCTCCTCTCGGTATACTCTTCATACCTCCTCCTCGAGCGCTGGACTCTGGCTGTGGAGATGTCCATGGCAATCTCGGTCTCTTATTGGCTTGACTTTGTTCCGGGGCGAAAGGGGAGAAATAGTTTCCCTTTAATGTTTTGCAATCCTCGGTGTTGTGATAACACACCTTATGGAGAGTACAAAATCCTCTTTTCTCAGGCCGGGATAATTGATGGTCTGGGGCCAGATCCCTACTACACTCCTGGACCTCTCTGTCCCGAGCAATCTTAAGAGGCACATGGTGGGAGAAGTGTCCTGGATTATTCCTTCTCTGTCCTTTCTCCTCGGGCCTAGCTACCCGGTCTCCTCTTTCTTTCCTTACAGCTTCCTTCTTCTGCTTCTGGGCTTCCTCCATGTTGATGTATTTTTCTGCCCGGGATAGTAAGTCCTCGAAATCCCCGGGCACTTTTTTGGTCAACGATTTGAAAAATTCACCCTCCCTCAAGCCTTGTGTGAATGCCGTAGTTTTTGTTTCAGTAGCGCAAGTAGGTACATCCAAAGCCACTCTATTAAATCTTTTGATATCAGCGCTCAAACTTTCATTCAGGCTCTGTTTGACTTCGAAAAGACTAAAAGCAGTCTTCTTGTATTTCTTGCTGCTACTGAAGTGGTGTAGGAACACCTTCTGGAAGTCTTTAAATGAATCAATACTCTTAGGAGTCAGTCCTTCGAACCACCTTTGAGCTGAGTCCACCAAGGTAGTAAGGAACACCTTACACTTGATTCGATCTGTATAACAGTGTAACATAGCCATGTTCTCAAACCGGGCTAAGTGCTCATCAGGATCCGCATTGCCATCGTAATCTTTGACTTTGGCGGACTTGAAATTCCCGGGAAGAGGTTCCCGGACAATGATATCAGTAAATGGGCAACCCTTAGCAGTAGCTCGAGAAATGCTACGACTCTCCAACTGCCCTTCCAAAACTTTCATTTTCTGCCTTAATTCAAACAACTCCTCAGCCACGGTAGGTGATTTGGATCCAGCACTAGACTCCTCATCCTCTCCTCTCACTTCCTCCTCCCTCCACTCTTGCTCTTGCTCCTGCTCCTGCTCATGCTCATGCTCATTAATTTTCCCCCCTCCTGGTGGTGTAACTTGATGAGAAGTTTCTCTCCTGGCCACAGCTTTCTCCACTGCTTCGGAGATTATTCTATCCAACTCCTCCGGGGTCATGGTAATAAGGTTGGGTCCTGTGGGAGGAACACCGCCACCCTGCCCCGAAGCACGCGTATTATCCCCATGAGCCCGTGAATTATCTTGGTTAGTTCTTCGAGTATGAGCCATATCAACGCCTTAATCTCAAGTTTCCCACAGACGGCGCCAATGATGTGACTTCGTTGAAATGGATGAGTCGGGTAAGGAGCTCCAACGGGTCAAATCAATAATTTATAGTTTTTAGGGAATTTGAGCGAACATAATGGCTTCAATAGCACCTGCAAACAATGAAAGGAACTCGTGAATGGGCGCCGGAGGGGTGTCCGGCGTGGCCACTCCGATGCTTAAGTCAGCAGGTTGAAGATGAGCCAAAAGCAATATTTGATAGAAAAATATGTATAATGCTTAAGAGTTCAAAGATTTCAGAATCTGTAAATGACATTAGTACCTGTTATTTATAGTAGAAGATGAGGTAGGTACCTCGATTCCAGTGTTACCTACTAAGTATGACAAGTCGGCTGCCCATACCCTATCTTCTGATGACTTCTAAGACACTCCAAGCCCAAGTTGTTCTGACAGATTAGACGTCCTGTATCAATCATACTCGAGTGTGGTTCAATTATCGAGGTGGCCCGGGCAATTGGTTACCCGGGTACTTGTATGAGAGCCCGGGCTGTTCGGAGAATACTTGGGAAATATGTAGGGCTCGGGCTCTTGATGGTGTCCGGGTCATCAGCGACCCGGATCCTTATGGGGGTATCAGTTGCCTATTCAGCTGTTAGTGAGCTTGAAATAGCAATTTGCTACTACAACTCTTTTAATGTTGCGCCAATCTGGGCAATTGCTGAAAACTATCGTTTTGAACCTGCCTTTGTTGAGGTATATCTAGTATCTGTAGTATGTGCTCACTTGATATGATTGTTGTGGCCGGTTTTTCAAACTCTCTGTGGAATTCACAGGGCAGAAAACTTCTTACTAAACTTGAAGACATAATAAACGTCCACACCATTATTGAAGATCCAATGAACATCTCAAATCCATATTTTTCAAGTTCTTGGAGACACAGTTTTAGCGTGAATGTGACTTCATGTATTAATTCCTTGAGCTTGAATCTGGCATATACCTCTTACTGTTGATAAGTATTACCTGTACGCAAGCCAACAATGTAAAGGGATTTCAATTTCTTTTTTTTTTTTTGTATTTTGTGTAAACATTAATAAGCTATTTCAATGTCTTGTCCGTGCTGATAAAGTCTTAATAGAAGGAATTATTTTCCTACATTTTTGTTTTAGGTCTCAAAATAATGCCAACTCTATTTCGTATCTGTTGTGGACAACTTTTTGCATATTCTGTCTGGTCATTTTTCTTTGTTCTGTAATCTATCAGCTAAATCTGTATATTACGAATCTGTGTTTTGTGTTCTGCAGGGGGGTTTCATTCTAGATATGGGCGTTCATTTGATTGCTGGATTAAGAATGGTTAGTTAACCTTTACATGAATCTGAATGATGTTTCTATGATACCTTTACTGTTAGGGGAAAAAACGCAATTGAAATGTAAACAGTGCTGATGTATTGATTTATTGGAAAATATATATTCTGTTACTTGGATCTACTGCAGCCTATCCATCCTAACATTTTTCAGATTTATTGAATAACAAATCATACCGAAGTATTATTCTTGGATTATAACTTGCTCAAGTTGGAAAAATGAAGTATATTTCTGATTATCACATTCAAGTTACTCTAATGTTCACACTGCCATGTATTTGGTTTTGATGATCTTTGTCTTGTATACGAGAAGCTTGTCGGGTGTGAGATAACTTCAGCGTCAGCTCTTACGTCTCATGTTGACGAGACTTTGCCTCCCCCAGATCATATCTCCTCAACAATGTAAGATTGTGATAATGAAACTATTTATACGAAATTTTATAATGTTGGCCATTTGAAATATTATTTATGCATTCTTCTTATTTGCATTTCCCCTGTAGTCAGCTGGAGAATGGGAGTTCTGGTGTATTTGTGATGATGGTGTCATCTTAATCTCCTAAGGTATGAATTACTTAGTCAGAACGTCTAAATTTTTCTCCTCTCTGTTTGTACCATATATGTGAGTGTGTTCGTTTGAGGCTGTAAGCCTGTAAACTTTCAACATTTGCATTGTTCACTTGAATTTAGGTGCTTTGGCGAGTTGTGGGCGTGAAGGGAACTATACAAGTTGAGCGTGGAAACATAGATGGGAAGCATGGCTACATAGTAAATAATTATTATTCTGTAATCTCCTCTTATCATTTCCAGGGTCTAAAAACTTTATTTTTTCCTGAGTTTTTTTATTATCATAGCTCATGCTATTTACTGGAGATGGCGGAAACAAAAGCTGGTTTTACCCGTTCAGTGGTGTGACTGAGGAGCTTAAAACATTTTTGGCAGATACTTCACTTGCGACCCACCCTGAAGGTTTTGATCCCATAACAATCTTCAATTGACTAATCAAAGCTCTTTCATGGCTCTTCTGCATCATTGTTGTTGTTTTTGTAAGAGTTATTTTGTTCGACAGATAATAAAATATATAAAAATATCAGAATAGGATATAAAACCGTGTATTTGTGTTTTATCAGAATTAAGTGTTATGTCAAATATTACAACATTTGAGAAAACATGCAGCGGAATATTAACGTTTGTAACACAAATTAAATTTAAATAAATACGTAGGCAAGATTAAATATGCACAAGTATAAATACTTGTGCGGTGGGTGCCTTATGGCCAAAATAGTTGAAGACTTTTATCTCCACAAGGAAACCTATTTCATAAGGAAAGTAGAGTTTAATTAGAAATAAACTCTATTTAAACATTAATATCATATCTTATTAAATCATTATAATAAATACCATATCTAGAATATATTTCCATAATTATCTCATTATCTTAGAAATGCAAAATCCCATCAAATATTGTACTCAATTAAATCAACATGGAAAAGATATTGTTAGAGAAATAATTTAAAATCCAAGGAATTATATCAATTAAAATCGAGAATATTATTTCCCTTCAATCTCCCCCCTTTTGCCTTTCTTGGACAAAATGAGATCAAACCCATTTATCCTTGTTTAGCTCAAATCAACTCCCCCTGAGTCCGAGAACTTTTTTCCCCCTGAATAAACTACAGTTAGTAAGAATGTTGTTAGTAGTGTTGGCAACATTCGGAACGACACATGCACAAACTTTTTGATATTTCAGTAAAGCATCAAGATAACAAACCAGATTATAAAGCATAAGGACTTAACACAGAAGGAAGACATAAAACAAAACAAAAAAAATTCAATCATCCCCCTCTTCATCATCATCCTCATCCTCCTCTTCATCATCCTTGATCCCTGATGGACCAGCACCCGTTTGATCATCATCTCTTCTTTTTTTGTCCGGGAAAGACACCCACGTCCAGAAGTATCATGTAATTGGCGGCCATGTCTTCATAATAGACCAAATCGTCCTGGGCTTGCTCTATATGTGCCTTGGCTTGCTCGATCTTTATCAGAGCATGATCCAGTTGTGCTTGCACTTCTGGAACATTGAGCTTGATGAAGTCAGTAGTCGGTTGAGGAGCAGAAGTGCTTTGAGAAGATCCAAAGGTAGGTGCTGCTTTAGGATAATATGTCCAAGGAAGATCAATCTTTCGATTTCCTTTGAAGAATGCAGGCGCAATCTTAAATGGCTCACCACTATCAGACAGTGGCTCATTCACATCTCTGACAAAACCTTGGGATACCAGCAGCCCATAGATTAGGCTTGGAAAAGGAAGCTTAGACGCCTTAAGACCTCCATTGGCGTACTGAAGCATGGTGTTGAAAACCAGCTGTCCAAAATTAAACACTCCATCTGTCCCGATGGAGTACAGAACTAGTGCTTGATGTCTTGTGACTGTGGTGGTATTCGAGGAAGGAGTTCAATTTCTAACAGCCAGCTTATGGAGTACCGAGTAGAATGATGTGAGGTTGGCAGCTAAGAGCTTCTTTGGATGACTAGGAAATTGAGTGATAATGCCCCCAGTAAGTGTGGATGTAACTAGATGAATGTCTGGGACAATGCCATCAACATCCCTTGCAGGCGTCTGGTAAAACTCGAGATGTTGCTGTTTGGGACGCAATGATTGAATCTGGGAAGAAGCAAGGGGCTACTGTCCAAGTGAGAAAGTTTTAGCATCTCCCCTGCAGGTTCAACTATACTTGTTTGCAAGACGTACTCAAACCAGCTATTAACAAGATCAGGAAAAATTTGTCTCGACTGTATATCATGGCAGATAATTCCCTACAATCATTACTGTTAAACTATTCAATACTCATGTTACCACTACCTTTACCCTCGAGTTATAATTTGTAGTTTAAGTTAGTATCTCTACATAAAATTGACAAGCATTCCATTTCTCCTTGTTTTCTTTATGCCTTCCATTTTCACTATGTGTAGCTTAATCTTTGTTTCTTGATGAAATTATACAATTCTTGACGTGTTGTACGATATCTATTTCACCTATTCCATGGATAGAGTTTTTGTTTTTCCTTTTTAGATTTGGTAGTTAACTCTTTTATGGAAGCACTTGGGATAATCATAGGACTGACAAAGAAGGGTTTGGCTTTAAGGGCTAGAGAAGGTATAGGGAAGTGCCTTTATTTCGTGAGAGAATCACTCCACCCTCTGAAACTGACAGGAACTCAAGAAACCGATGGTTACATGTAAATGCATACACGAGCTGACTTGGAAGTGAAGTGTTTTAAAGTACGATGATGGAAAAAACACTAGTAATTTTTACAACAATTTTGGTATCACATCCGCGCCATATCGTGTACATATACTTGTAAGTGTGTATATAAATCAAGCTTGACTATTAGAATTGAGCTCGAGCTCATAAGCTCAAGATATAGAAGCTTAAGCTCGAACATATAAGACTGTATTGTTGGAAAATTTTGATGCTTGATGAATGAAAATTAAGCAAATTAATCAATGTGTTTGATTGGAAAAATTCGAAAAGAAAAACGAAGCTTAATGAACGAATATTAAGTTCGGTGGTTCTGAATCAAACTCGAAAAAGTTCATCGAATGTTGAAAGAACTTAAAACGAGTAGTCGGAACATGTAAGGGACGACTGACTATCGCAATGTATCAAGATTGCTGGCACTGGACTTGTCCAACATGGAATGTCCTCTAGAAAGTTGTGAGGCCATTCAGCTTCTTCTGCAGCTTTATCTAGCGCTATGAACTCCGATTCCATAGTAGATTATTGTTGTTTGGGTATTCAAATATGAGAGGAGAAGCAAGAAGAAAACAAAAATAATGGCTTTGTAGAGGCAAGTGTTGAACGCTTTCTCCTTAATGAGCACTCAAATATTCAAGTTCTATCACAAGGAAATGAAGGAACTCTGTCTTGTTGAAAAAGGAAGAAGAAGAAGATATGCAAATGATGTGTATGTTTTTGTATGTGTTTTTGATTTTTAATAAATGAAGCATTTAATGTTTTTCATGTGTAAAAACATGATCTTTCATTCATAGGGGTTTCCCTTGACCATTGTAACTGATCACAAGCATCAAACAATGCCAAGGAAATGAAAAAATACCAGAAAATTCGAAGGGACACGAAAACAGCCCGAAGGGGCGCGAGCAGGCGCCCGTGCGTGCACGCTGCCGAGCGCTCTAGGCAGCGCCTGCCGAGCTCTCTCGGCAGGCACGCAGACCCACACAGGTGCGCGCCTGCCATCTGCGCGCGGATCTGCGCGCAGGTGCGCTCCTGCTTCTGGCAGGCGCGCGCACGTGCGCGCCTGCTACTGTTCACGTTCAATTTTTTTTTTCGTTTTCGTTCCTTTAATGTTCCGACTACTCGTTTTAAGTTCTTTCAACATTTGATGAACTTGTTTCGAGTTTGATTCAGAACCACCGAACTTAATAATCGTTCATTAAGCTTCGTTTTTATTTTCGAATTTTTCCAATCAAACACATTGATTAATTTGCTTAATTTTCATTCATTAAGCATCCAAATTTTCCAACAATCCCCCCACATGAATGAAATTAATGCATGAATGCTCGTGATGCATAAGAGAGAGTATATACGAAAAATTATCACATCAGGAGAGGTGGTTTTTGGCTTTGAACCTTCCCTAGCGGAATACAATCGGATTTACTAGGCCACGAAGTGAAGTGATGTCTTGAACTTCTTTGCGGTTCATGTAAACCCAGACAACTGTATCCACATGATAACCTTTCTTCCAATTCCATTTTGTTTTATCGGTTGTGTCTGTTTTGGCCATGGAACACATCTTGGCTTCATACGTGTTTCATTGAGGCGGCCCGTCCTCACACGCAAGGTGCGGAATCATTAAAAGTACAATACTTAACCTCACTACTTTTGTAGACAACTTCACTCATGGTCTTAGGAATGAGGAGTGATTCCTCAAGTTCTCATAATTTAGTTGTCCCATTGAACCAAGATCTTGGGATCTCCAATCAACAAGGTTAGGTTGCCACTATGAAAGCTTTATTTGGTAGGTTTTAAACTCATTCCTCTTGACAAACAGTATATTTGATCTCTATTTAATGCTTTTGTAAGCGGATCCGCTAAGTTATCCTTTGATTTAATATAATCAATTGATATAACTCCATTAGAGATCAACTGTCGCACAGTATTATGTCTTCGACGAATGTGTCGAGACTTGCCATTGTACATACTTTTTTGTGCCCTTGCAATTGCCGACTGAATGTCGCAATGTATCAAGATTGCTGGCACTGGACTTGTCCAACATGGAATGTCCTCTAGAAAGTTGCGAAGCCACTCAGCTTCTTCTGCAGATTTATCTAGCGCTATGAACTCCGATTCCATGGTAGATCTAGCAATGCAAGTTTGTTTCGATGACCTCCAAGAGAATGCTCCTCCACCAATGCTAAATACATAGCCGCTGGTGGATTTGGAGTCCTTGGTTTCAGAAATCCAATTTGCATCACAATATCCTTCAAATACTGCAGGATACCTTGTGTAATTTAGTCCATATTCTAAGGTGTGCTTTAAATATCTAAGCACCCTTGTCAATGCCTTCCAGTGCGCATCACTAGGATTACTTGTAAACCGACTTAACTTGTTAACCGCACAAGCGATGTCAGGTCTAGTACAGTTAGTGATGTACATAAGGCTTCCAATAATTCTGGAGTATTCCAGTTGGGAAACTGGTTCTCCACGATTTTTAGCCAAATGGACATTCATGTCTAAAGGCGTTTTTACTGGGGTAGAGTCATAAGCGTTAAACTTCTTTAACACTGTTTCTACATAATGAGACTGAGATAAGACTATTGCTTCCGGAGTTCTAAATATTTTAATCCCTAGAATTACATCAGCAATACCCATATCTTTCATATCAAAATGTTTTGTCAACATTTTCTTTATAGCCTTAATCAACTCTTGTTATTCCCATTATTAGCATGTCATCCACATATAGACATACTATCACATAAGATTCTCGAGTGCCTTTAATGTAAACACATTTGTCACACTCATTAATCTTAAATCCATTTGACAATACTACATTGTCAAATTTTTCGTGCCACTGCTTGGTCGCTTGGGCGCTTTTTTAAGTCCGTATAGTGACTTAATTAAACGACAGACATTTCTTTCTTGTCCTTTAACTATGAAGCCTTCGGGTTGCTCCATATATATTTCTTCTTCAAGTTCACCATTTAAGAATGCCGTTTTGACATCCATCTGATGTATCTCAAGGTTATGCAAAGCTGCAATAGCAATGAGCGCACGAATGGATGTTATTCTTAAAACTGGTGAATACGTGTCGAAGAAATCATGACCTTTTCTTTGTCTATAGCCTTTGGCCACAAGCCTGGCTGTGTATTTTTCAATACTTCCATCAACTCTCATTTTCATTTTCAATATCCATTTACATCCCACCACCTTAGATGTAGCTGAGTTCCCCATGTATAGTTTTCTCCCGGTCGATGGAGTGTATGTGGAGAACATCTCCTTGTTGGAGCATATGTGTCGAGTTGCTCCAGTATCAACCCACCACTCGTTGGAGTTTTCCAACAAATTGGCTTCCAAAATAACTGCAGACAAATCGAGTTGAGAAAAATCAAATGGTACCGACCTTTCTTGAACTACGTTGGCTTGAGGATTTCCCTTCTTTGGCTTCCTACAATCCTTAGCCATGTGATTCAGCGATAGAGGGGGCAAATACGGAGCACCGTTTGATGAACTCTGCACATCTGTGGGTATAATTCATGAAACGACTGCTCCTTATTCTCCACAATCGAATGGCATTGCCGAAAAAAAGAATCGAACTCTGAAAGATATGATGAATGCTATATTAATAAGTTCAGGATTACCCCAAAAACTTGTGGGGGGAAGCAATACTACCGGCTAATCACATCCTGAACAAGATACCCCATAAGAAAAATGACAAGTCACCTTATGAATTCTGGAAAGGTCACAAACCTTCCTACAAGTACCTTAAAGTGTGGGGGTGTCTAGCTAAGGTTGAAATACCAAAGCCTAAACAAGAGCGAATGGGACCAAAGACGGTCGACTGCATATTCATCGGGTATGCACATAATAGTAGTGCATATAGGTTTATAGTTCACATGAAACGTCTACTCGTTCTAAAGTTTTTTTTTAAATAAAAGCTTCGCAATTTTCGAAATAACATTTAAACATAAGAATATAACATTTAAAAATGATCTTAAATATTTGATAGTATAATAGCGCATTTTAAAATAATCAAACATTTAAAATCATACGTGAACATAAACGTATAAAAATCTTAAAATCATTAACGTATTAAAATATTCATTTCCTCTCAAATCTCATAAATCATAATGCGGAAAAATAATGGTCCTCGGGTCGTGTCACCGCACCATGTCTGCCTACTCAGAATTCGGCACCTCCAGTCTCCTCGACATCGAACTCACCTGCATCACACACGCCTAGTGAGTCTAAAGACTCAACACACCTGTACCAATAATAACAAGTACATATACGTAGCACACAGCAGTGAAAAATATCATCCTCAACATAACTTTCATGAACTTAAAAACATTAACATAAACGTGTCGTGTACAATCATGTCGTCTCAAACCATGTCATCTCATATCATCATATACGTGTCAAAACAGCTCATCGTGTTATCATAAACTTAAACATTTTCTTTTAATTGAATTCAGTTCATTAGTTGTGACTTTCGTATCCCCTCTATTCGATGGATCCATCTATAAAACTGTGGTACCCGGCGGCAGGGGACATCAGCGACAGCATTACCCGCCCACTGAGCCCGGGCCTCAGCTCATCATATCTCATGTCATCGTATACATATACATCGTCAGTCACAACCAATTCTCATCCTTCAAAAATATCATCATTTTCATCACTTAATAAAAACATGCATATGCGTAACTTTTCTTTTAAACCAAGCATGTACCGTATTTATCATAATTGCATAAAAATCATAAACATGATGCATGAACATTTAAAATATCATGAATTTGTGCTCAGGGCGCTGCCAGAACCAAAATCTCACCTCGGGTGCAAAATGACCATTTCGCCCCTGGAAACCCAAAAATTATCGTGTCACCCCTGGACCTCTAAAATTGACCTGAAGCTTACCAAACTCCTTAAAATATCCCAAAACATATTTAAAAGTATTCCTAGACGTAAACCCGATCCGAATATAAAACTTAACCGATTCGTTTTAAAACTTGGATCGGGGTCTCGGTTATAACCCGAATCGACCCGAAACGTAACCACATTTTCTCAAACTTTTTACTACACCTTATACACATCTTAAAGGCCCTTAAAACACCTAGACCAGCCCCTTGAACCCTTCGAACACCAAGCCCCCAGCTGCTGAAATTTGCTCACCTCAACACATCAAAACCCCAAACCACCAAACTTAAAAATTTTCGACCCTAGGCTCTACCGGCTCGGACCAACCTTGAACCATCACTACCTAGCTCACCTTAGGACCCTACGTGACCACTCTAACCTCAGCTCACAGCCTCCAATAAGCGGCAGCCCGACAGCAGCCGAAGAAACACCTTAAGCTCTCACCTGCGGCACTCCCTCGACAACGTGACCTCAAGCTAATCTTAAGCCAATACCAGCAACATGCGACCACCCTAGGCCATGGCTCGGACCCACCAGGGTCTGGTCCATGGCTTGGGATGGCTCTTCACGCCACCGACCACACTCAAACACCCGACTACACCCAAAAACGATCGCACCTCAACCATGAATCGCACGGCTCGCTACTTATCTCCACCATGACTCAACACCAGTTTCATGACACGATCTTAAAACCCTGCACAGCCCTTTAAACACACCAAGAACAGCAGCCCCTTGCAACCATACAAGAAACGTGAGTGGTGGACAAAAAAGATGTAAGAATTTAACCCAAAACCGAAGAATCTCCATGCTATGCGTTGGATCGTAAAATCCTCATACAAATGAACACATACAGCATACATATAGCGTGTAAGATGCATAAATAAAAGTACGTGGCGTGCCTTTGATGATTGAAGAACAAAAACGAGAGGTAGGAGGCGCCGGGAGGATTTCCTTCTTTGCAAAAGTGATCACCGAAACTTGTATGAAGAAGGAACTGAAAATCGAGAGGATTTGATTGGGGAAGGGGAAAAGTGATTGGGGAAGGGGAAAAGTGTCGGCGTTACAAATAATTAGGTGTAGGCATCAAATAGTACAATTATTAAATGGGTAATAATCAAGATAATGGGTCTTAATTATTAATTAAAAAGTTTAAAAGAGTTTTAGTCCCAATAAACTTAAAAGTAGGCCCATTAAATCCAAATGCACTCCCGAAAAATATTTCGTGTTGGAAAGTTTTTGAAAATATTAACCGAACCATTAAAAAAGTTCCCTGATTTGATAAAATTTGCGCACCGATAAAAATAAAAATCTTGCGGTTAAAAATAACCAATAAATCCCAATTCTTGAAAACTACCTTTAAAACATCTTAAATTAATTAATAAAAATTAATCATGTAATAAAAATAATTTTTTCTTTAAAATTCTCCGGTCTCCGTTCCTCGTTCGAGCGCGAAATGCAACTTAAAACTATAATGCGTGAACTTTTAAAAATATCGTGAAATAAATCCTATCATGCAATAATTATGCATAAACTGCATAAAAATAATTAAACACAAATTAATAAAATAAACATGCATTTTATGCTTTAAAAGAATTTAATAAAATACCAAAGAAATTTAATAATTTGCATGCATGTGGTTCACGTGTACTTTCCGATTTTCGGGACATTACATCACAAATCTGAAAGTGCAGAAATGAATACGGGTATGACAATTGAGTCAAGAAATGCAGTATTTTTTGAAAATATATTTCCTTGTAAAGAAAGTAAAGAAAATGGTTCTAGCAAGCGAAAACTTGAGATGGAGCATGCAGGTCAAGTACCTACACATGATCCAACTCTAAATGAAAATGCTATACCATTGGAAGACTCTTCAAAGGAGCAAGGGCCAAGAAGAAGCAAAAGGGCTAGAATCTCAAAGTCTTTTGGTCCAGACTTCCATACTTTTATGTTGGAGAATGAACCAAAAGACTTACAAGATGCTCTGGCTAGCCCTGAAGCTCCCTATTGGAAAGAAGCCATCAACTCTGAAATGGATTCCATATTGCAAAACCGTACTTGGGAACTAGTGGATCTTCCACTAGGTACCAAGTCATTGGGATGCAAATGGATATTGAAAAAGAAAATGAGAGTTCATGGAAGTATTGAAAAATACAAAGTCAGGCTTGTGGCCAAAGGCTATAGACAAAGTGTTCAACACTTGTGTCTACAAAGCCATTTTAATTTTGTTTTTTTCTTGCTTCTCCTCTCAAATTTGAATACCTCAAACAACAATCTTAAGATGAATTTGCCGTCACAATGTGCTTGAGTTTTGTGGCAATCTTCTCTCAAGATACAACTACAACTCTTGAATAATGAGCACTCAAATATTCAAGTTCTATCACAAGAAAATGGATGGAACTCTCTCTTGTTGAAGAAAGGAAGAAGGAGATATGCAAAATGATGTGTATGTTTGTTTGATTTTCAATAATCAAACATTTAATTTTTTAAAGTGAAAAGACATGAGCTTTCATTCATAAGGGTGTCCCTTGACCATTGTAACTGATACAAGCATCAAACAATGCCAAGGAAATGAAAAAAATGCCAGAAAATTCGAAGGGACACGAAAACAGTTCTCGCCCGCGCAGCGCCTGCCGAGCGTTGCGCGCGCCTGCGCGCATACCCGCGCAGGTGCGCGCCTGCTACTGTTCACGTTAAAAATTTTTTACTTTTTTTTTCGTTTCCGTCCCTTACATGTTCTGACTACTCGTTTGAAGTTCTTTCAACATTCAATGAACTCGTTTCGAGTTTAATTCAGAATCACCGAACTTAATATTCGTTCATTAAGCTTCGTTTTTCTTTTCGAATTTTTCCAATCAAACACATTGATTAATTTGCTTAATTTTCATTCATTAAGCATCAAAATTTTCCAACAATCCTCCACATGAATAAAATTAATTAATGCATGAATGCTCGTGATGCATAAGAGAGAGTATATACGAAAAATTATCACATCAGGAGAGGTGGTTTTTGGCTTTGAACCTTCCCTAGCGGAATACAATCGGATTTACTAGGCCACGAAGTGAACGTGGTGTCTTGAACTTCTTCGTGGTTCATGTAAACCCAGACAACTGTATCCACATGATAACCTTTCTTCCAATTCCATTTTGTTTTATCGGTTTTGTCTGTTTTGGCCATGGAACACATCTTGGCTTCATACGTGTTTCATTGAGGCGGCCCGTCCTCACACGTACATAGGTGATCTCTTTGTAAAAGGGTATCCTACTTACCCCGCTTTTGCAAGGTGCGGAATCATTAAAAGTACAATACTTAACCTCACTACCTTTGTAGGCAACTTCACTCATGGTCTTAAAAATGAGGAGTGATTCCTCAAGTTCTCATAATTTAGTTGTCCCATTTAACCAAGATCTTGGGATCTCCAATCAACACGGTTGGGTTGCCACTATGCAAACTTTATTTGGTAGGTTTTAAACTCATTCCTCTTGACAGATAGTACATTTGATCTCTATTTAATGCTTTTGTAAGCTGATCCGCTAAGTTATCCTTTGATTTAATATAATCAATTGATATAACTCCATTAGAGATCAATTGTCGCACATTATTATGTCTTCGACGAATGTGTCGAGACTTTGAAAGGGGATCGGTTACGGTGACCGGAAGGGCAACGGAAGTCAAAAATTTTATTTTACATGCTAAATTTTCGGCCACCATGTTCCTTGTGCAACAAATACATTTAAACACCATACAAGACATACATAGGGTGTTTGAGAGATTATACCTATCAACCTCTTGAGGTTGATGAATGGCACCAACCAAGTTGTAAACAACTTGGCTCTTGAGTGGATGAAGATCTACAAGCTTCCTCCTCCTTCAAAAATTAGGCCCACCACTTGCTAGGTAAATATCTTCTTGTTTTGCACTAGAAAAACAAGAAGATTTTTCAATGAGAAGAATATTTCTTCCTCAACACTTGAAGAAGAAAAATGAGAGAAAAACTTGGAGAGAAGT
>NC_133319.1:6836944-6840599 GCF_012295235.1 Primulina huaijiensis | reverse complement strand
TGGCCCTTAAAGGGAATTTTGGTCATCTTTCCTTTTAGACAGGATTCACAAGTCGTGAGAGCATTAATATCAGACATATCAAACATGCCAACTCCCACTAGCTTGTTCATCCTTCTTAGGGAAATATGTCCTAATCGAGCATGCCATAATTGTGCCATATTAAGAGTATCTTGCTTGCGCTTGTTTGTTGTTGTTATTGCTTGGACATTGTTTAGTGGAATATCTTTCAATTTTAAGGTGTAGAGATCGTTTTCAAGTTCTCCAGTACCAATTAAACATTCATTCTTGTAAATGTTGCAAACACCTTTGCTAAATAAACAAGAATATCCATCTTTATCTAGCATAGAAATGGAAATAATGTTTTTCACCAACTCCGGTACAAACAAAACGTCTCTCAAAATAAACTTAAAATCATTGTTCAAAAGCAAGTAAACATCTCCTATAGCCTTGGCAGCAACCCTTGCTCCATTGCCCATCCTCAAGAAGGTCTCACCCTCTCTGAGCCTCCTACTTCTTCCCATCACCTGCAAATCATTACAGAGATGTGAGCCACAGCCGGTATCCAATACCCAAGAAGTAGAGTTAATTGAGATATTTACTTCAATATAGAACATACCTTTTCCAGAACCCTTCTGGGCAAGATATTCCCTGCAGTTACGCCTCCAATGTCCAGGCTTCTTGCAGTGATGACAGATGTCAACAGTCTTGTCAGCCTTCACTGGTGTGGCTGCCACAGCGGGACTCGGAGACTGCCTCTTCAAGGGCACGTTCTTCTTGGGACGTTGGAAAGAACGCTTCTTTCCCTTCCCAGGTGGACCGGTCTTCGTACCAGATGAAGAGCCCACAAAAAGAACCGGCTTCTCTTTCTTGATAGTGGACTCAAAAGTCACAAGCATGTTCACCAACTCCTCAAGGGTCGGCTCCATCTTGTTCATGTTGAAGTTCACCACAAAAGGATCAAACGAGCTAGGCAGCGACAAAAGCAACACGTCGGTGGTCAGCTCCGATGGCAATGCAAGATCCATGCCCACAAGCTTATCCACGAGCCCAATCAGCTTTAGGCCATGCTCATGGACCGAAGCCCCATCTCGCATGCGCAAAGTGATTAGCTCCTTGACGGTAGCATGCCTAAGAGGCCGAGTTTGCTCACCAAAGAGCTCCTTGAGGTGCAAATGAATGTCAGCAGCATTCTTTGCATCCTCGAAACGCCTCTGCAGCTCATCGTTCATAGAAGCCTGCATATAACACTTCGCCTTCAAGTCATGGTCACACCATTCCTTGTAGGTCTGCAATTCCTCGGGAGTGCAGTCAGTCGGAGCCTCAGCAGGGGGCGACTCAGTCAGTGTATATGCAATCCTTTCCGAGTTTAGGACGATTTTTAGATTTCTTAGCCAAGTGAGATAGTTAGGTCCGGTTAACACATGTTTTTCGAGTATAGCGGATAGCGGGTTGCGTATCGAAGACATTGTCAAAGTTTTTGTACTGAAAAGTAAAACAGATAAATGTTAATGACTATTTTAAAATATTTAGTAAGATATAAAGTTTGGACTTTTACTTTATAAATTTTCGCTCCCACTGTTTTGACATTTTCACTACCCTCTAGTGAAAACGGGAAACTCCTTTCCTCAGTAGGTACGTAAGGTCCAATTAGCGAATTGTGATCACGAATAATATCAGCCAATCACAATCCCTAAAAGGTAGTTTCCAATTGCATCGCCATGCAACCCTCTACGTAAACTTTTGTCTCACGTTTGATTAGGACCTAATAATATGACGTCGTTCATCTTTACGTGTCAAGCCTTACCCATCGATGTCGAACCTTAATGGACGGTCGCCATGAGTTCCCTCAATAATATGAGCCGAAATCATGGGAGTTCCACGTAGTTCACATCACCATGTCAATGGATGTCACAGCTTTCCGGCACCCAAGGCCCCCCCAATAATATGAGCCGAGCCCCGAGCACGGGTAGCGTTCATCATGCACCCATTGTCGATGGAAGACATGGAAATTATAAACAAATTTATAATTCCCCTTTTCGGGCTTGATATTAATTTTGAATCTTATTCAAAATGAGGGTTTTTAATTTTGAAAGGTCTCATCATTAATTTTATTTAAAAGCTCGCCATGTTTGATCGTATGTTTGCCGGATTCATGCAACTTTGTTATTATCATAATAATAACGCACATACTCATTATTTATAACATATCATGCATATATTATAAACAGTAAACAAAACAAGGATGATCAATCGCCCCAAAACTAATGGCCCGTGTGAGCTAAACACGGGCCTAGGTCCAATCCTAGGGAAATGCATGGGATGCAAATGCAACTATTACATTAGCTTCCAATATTTACATGTCTTCGATCTTCATAATCATCAAGGCCACCATCTTCCAATCTTGATCTTCCACTATACTAATATTTACAAATAAATATCCATGGCAAATAGGGATACATCTCATGGGGTGGGAACGGGCCATAAACCAAGCCCACTTTATAAATTGATAATTATTACAATCATTCAACACAAAATATCCTAGCATACACCTAGCAAATTGGGCTTGGGCTTTTGATCATCCTTCATGCATAATATCACATATCATACACCATCAATTAATTATCACAATAATTAATTGATCCAATATCATATATCTTGATCCAATCACTAACCGCCACGATTATAAATTAAATTAACAAAGTATACAAACACCTTTGTCTACTTTCTAATTAATTTATTTATAACCGAATTTCTTGTAAATCACAATTTACTATAAATAATTAAAGTCCAACTTAAATTATTTATTTCATGAGAAAATATTTGCAACTTTTGTAATTTTAAACTTAAGGGCCCAAAAACTTATTTTCCAACAAAACATTTTCGGCCCATTTAAAATTCACAAATATGTTAGCCATCCAATGGCCCAACAACTCAAGGCCCATGACACTTTGATATTTCAAAACACCTTTTGAAAACCCTAGTCGTCATCGCCATCGCCGGAGCTCCGTCGCCGGATTCCGGCAACCAAAAATTTTTTTTTTAATTTTAAAAATAGGGGCTGTTCGGGCAGCCCCTCGGGCTGCCCTAGCTGCCCGAAATGGGCAGCCCCTCGGGCAGCCCGGGCTGCCCGAAACGGGCAGCAACATGCTGCCCGAAATATGCTCCATCAAACCTTGAATTTTGTTGCAAAATTTCATCTCAAGCGGTTAGAAATCAATCTCAATATAATATCTTGTAAATGCTACACAAAAAACGTAACCATAGCTCTGATACCACTTGAAAGGGGATCGGTTACGGTGACCGGAAGCGCAACGGAAGTCAAAAATTTTATTTTACATGCTAAATTTTCGGCTACCATGTTCCTTGTGCAACAAATACATTTAAACACCATACAAGACATACATAGGGTGTTTGAGAGATTATACCTATCAACCTCTTGAGGTTGATGAATGGCACCAACCAAGTTGTAAACAACTTGGCTCTTGAGTGGATGAAGATCTACAAGCTTCCTCCTCCTTCAAAAATTAGGCCCACCACTTGCTAGGTAAATCCTTTCTTGTTTTGCACTAGAAA
Source organism: Primulina huaijiensis (assembly GCF_012295235.1). Taxonomy (NCBI): domain Eukaryota; kingdom Viridiplantae; phylum Streptophyta; class Magnoliopsida; order Lamiales; family Gesneriaceae; genus Primulina; species Primulina huaijiensis. Next base: position 6,837,026 of record NC_133319.1, on the reverse strand, counting down.
AATAAGAAGATTTTTCAATGAGAAGAATATTTCTTCCTCAACACTTGAAGAAGAAAAATGAGAGAAAAACTTGGAGAGAAGT
>NC_133319.1:6810077-6835434 GCF_012295235.1 Primulina huaijiensis | reverse complement strand
GATGACCCCTTGAGAGTCGGTAAACAAGTCAAAGTGTAATTCTACAACATAGAGTTCAATGTTGTCCCGGGTCATAAGGACTAATGGTGTACAACCATAAACTAGGACTTTTCCACTCGATAAGTGAGAACCACTTGGAAAATCCTTTATGGAGGGTTGTTCAGAGCACTCTACAAGGAGCACCTATCTGCATGCTCGGACATCACAATGTCCCCTACCAATGAAACATGGTACTCACATCGCAGATACCAGTCTCGAACTCGAGCGGCCTATATCCTTCTTAGCGCCGGCTAAATCGACTAGGAACTGTTTAGAATAAACAGTATTCCAAATATGAGTTTCATGATACTCATGACATGAGCATCTCATATTCTTTCTACTATTTGTATATTCAAGGAATTTATCTATGCAACTAGCATGGGTATACAGATAAAGAAGTGCCAAAACAATAATTTCAAATATTATTAAAATAAAGACTGTTTATACATAGAGTTTCATTGTGAACACTCGGCCAACACTTGGCTAGACGTGCACCTACTCTAACAGACTTGCCATTGTACATACTGTTTTGTGCCCTTGCAATTGCCGACTGAATGTCGCAATGTATCAAGATTGCTGGCACTGGACTTGTCCAACATGGAATGTCCTCTAGAAAGTTGCGAAGCCACTCAGCTTCGTCTGCACCTTTATCTAGCGCTATGAACTCCGCTTACATGGTAGATCTAGCAATGCAAGTTTGTTTCGATGACCTCCAATAGACTGCTCCTCCACCAATGTTAAATACATAGCCGCTGGTGTATTTGGAGTCCTTGGTGTCAGAAATCCAATTTGCATCACAGTATCCTTCAAGTACTGCAGGATACCTTGTGTAATTTAGTCCATATTCTAAGGTGTGCTTTAAATATCTAAGCACCCTTGTCAATGCCTTCCAGTGCGCATCACTAGGATTACTTGTCAACCGACTTAACTTGTTAACCGCACAAGCGATGTCAGGTCTAGTACAGTTAATGATGTACATAAGGCTTCCAATAATTCTGGAGTATTCCAGTTGGGAAACTGGTTCTCCACGATTTTTAGCCAAATGGACATTTACGTCTAAAGGCATTTTTACTGGGGTAGAGTCATAAGCGTTAAACTTCTTCAATACTGTTTCTACATAATGAGATTGAGATAAGACTATTGCTTCCGGAGTTCTAAAGATTTTAATCCCTAGAATTACATCAGCAATACCCATATCTTTCATATCAAAATATTTTGTCAACATTTTCTTTGTACCCTTAATCAACTCTTGGCTATTCCCCATTATTAGCATGTCATCCACATATAGACATACTATTACATAAGATTCTCGAGTGCCTTTAATGTAAACACATTTGTCACACTCATTAATCTTAAATCCATTTGACAATACTACATTGTCAAATTTTTCGTGCCACTGCTTGGGCACTTGTTTAAGTCCGTATAGTGACTTAATTAAACGACAGATCTTTCTTTCTTGTCCTTTAACTATGAAGCCTTCAGGTTGCTCCATATATATTTCTTCTTCAAGTTCACCATTTAGGAATGCCGTTTTGACATCCATTTGATGTGCGCGCGCCTGCGCGCGGGTATGCGCGCCTGATGAAAGCTCATGTTTTTTCACTTGAAAAACATTAAATGTTTGATTATTGAAAATCAAACACACATACACATCAATTGCATATCTCCTTCTTCCTTTCTTCAACAAGAGAGAGTTCCATACATTTCTTTGTGATAGAACTTGGATATCTGAGTGCTCATTATTCAAGAGTTGTAGTTGTATCTTGGGAGTAGATTGCCACAAAACTCAAGCACATTGTGAGGGCAAATTCTTCTTAAGGACAAAGTGTTCAACACTTGCCTCTACAAAGCCATTTTCATTGTTTTCTTCTTGTTTTTCTCTCACATTTGAATACCCCAAACAAGGTCTGTTATATTCGTGATTTACTAAGTCTTTGAGCCATGATGTTTGTGCGGAGCATTGTGGCATGTTGCCGAGTGCATGCGGCATCGGTTGGATTGGATCGGCTAAGTGTATAAACGACTAGCACATTTGGGAGGGTGTGCTAGAGGCAGCTAAGTGTTGGAAAACTTGGACTTGGCTGTGCAAGCAAGTCAACTCGAGTTAGTGAAGGCCTTGGACCTGTGTAATCCTTGAATCTGATGTTTGGGCAGTTGGGTGGACGTTTTGGACACTTGGCCAACGTGTAGGACAAGGGACAGCAAGACAAGCATGCAATCTGGCAGCAGTTAGGCTTGTTCTTATCCAATCAGAGCAGTTGGGCTGGACAGGTGGCGGTTCCAAGGGCAGTTACTCAAGTTTATCTGATATTGTTGCCTTGTATTTCGTTTATATAGGTCATGAGTTGCACAAGGCTTTCAGAGACACAGGTGTTAAGCCTTTTTGTGTGCAAGCCATTGGCAGATTGTTTCCTTCTATTGTGAACTATTGTGTTAGTGCAAGGTTGGGCAGATTTGCCTCGTAATCTCGTTTGCCATTGTTATCATTCTTGCTTGCTTGGCCTAAGTGAGTTATATTCAGAAAATATAATCCCACACAAGTGTGATCAAACGTGAGAGGGTGATAGGCTTGAGTGTTCAAGTCTACACGCACAAGGGTTGAAAAAGTTAGCAATAATCGGCTGCGTTGCTTAACCCCTGTGACTCATGCATGAGCTGACTCATGATGTCGGTTGGGTTTATAATTTTTTTATGGAACACATTTATAAGTTTGTTTCACAAATTTAATTAGTGAGAGTCAGCTGATGAATCGTAACTCAGGAGCTCATTAATACCTACTCGTGCTAGAATCTAAAGGTGTACTTAATTAAGTAAATCTATTATTTTAACGTTGCTCAAAAGGATGTCCGACAAGGCAACATATTCATGGTGTCATTGTAGGAATAAGTTTACATTAAAAACAAACAGAACTTTAGGTCGATGTGCTGTGATGTGCTGAGTCTACGCAACATATACAACAACTTATTCTTACCATTTTTAATGCTTCTTGTTCTTTAATCTTAATTATCTACCCAAAAGAGGATAAGAAGATGGCAAGTGTATTACAAGAAAACAACAGTCTTATACTGTGATGATTTCGCCCATGTTATAACTTAGAAAGCTAATTTAGAGTCACAAAGAGTTCTCGAGTTCGAAACCCACCAACCATCTTCCCAATTGTAGTAATAATAATAATAATAATAATAATAATAATAATAATATAAAAACTAATTTCAATCCATAAATCATGAATTCTGACTCACTTCAACCACACCTAACACTATTTGTTTCTTATTAATTTTATGAACTGTCAATGGAAAGTGACATTCAGAATTAGAGATGGGATTAACATTTCTTGGGATTACCAATTATTGAGGGATCCATACTACGATATGAGTGGTTGGTCTTGACCCCATGATAGCTCCTCTTTCTTCTATGCAAATTATGACCACAGAATATGGACCATTTGGAAAATTCTAGCTGCATTTATGGTATTAGCTGATGTTCTTTTTTTCATCTACCAAATTATCTGTTTTTTTTTTTTTTGGGGGCGACTTTGTGGAAATTTCTTCAAATGAGGAAATTCAGATTGGAAGTATAAATGGCAATGATATCTCAATCGGTTGAATGAAGGCTTTTGCTTCATTGACTGCATGCATTATATATATATGGTTAATTTAAAAGGCTTCTATATTTCTACATTGCAAAATTTATGTTGGTTTTCTTCTAAATTCCAATTTATATATACTCAAATACCCCCAAAATCGAAAAATCCATCAACTTTGTACAAAAAAAGGATTGAAAATAAATATTGTTAACTTTATAAAAAATTTAAATAAACAGAAAAATATGAAAAAAAAATATCCATTTTCTTCTCTATTGTATGGTTCGACTGATCATCTTTTTTTATAGTGTATTAAAAAAACCGATGTAATATTTTCATTATCACAACATAGATGTATTTTAATACGCGGTAAAGAAGATGGACTGAATCGGGAAATGACCAAAACACAAAAATTAAGATTCAGAAACTATTTATTTTCTAGACAAATGAATTTTTCCCTGAATAAATGAAAACAATAATAAAAAAGTTGAGAAGCAGTCAAATTGAATCAATCAACCATGGTGATAGCAGGTAGAGATAATTTTGCCTTAAACTGACAAAATCTGATTACTGTAAAAAGTAGAATCATTGGGTTTCTAACTCTGTTTAGATCACTGCATGTAGAGTCTATATACGTAGCTTTTCACCTTTGAAAGCCTTTAACACAAAAGTTTTACTGAACTCAAGACTACTCTCAACAATTCTCTTCATTAATTTGAACTATCCCCACCCCACCTGCCGCGCACAAAAACACACATTTCAGAAAAAGCAAGGCATCCCTATTATTTTCTTGAACTCCTTGCTTGCATGGATAGAACAGTAGATCAAGATTTTAAGAGTTTTTGTACCAGATTTAAATGCTTAACAATGAAGTAATCATTTGATGGATTTATGCCACTTTATGATTTGAGACGTGTTCATTTAATGTCCCCGCGGAGCTTGGGAAATTAATTCCTTGTTATTTCTTGGGGTATTTACCAAATTGTTGTTTCTATGTTTTTTTATGATTTCTGTTATCTATTTCCCTGCAATGAAGGGAAGTTTCAGGTACAAATGGTGTTATTTTTTGGTTCCGGCCAGAATAATTTTTTTTTTTTTGCTGGATTTTCTTCTGGTTGGGTAGTTATGTAAAGGTGCTGCGTGTTCTTGGCTGAAAACTCTGAAAAGTTTTCAAGGTTCTTACTTCTTGTTGATTATCAGAAATGTTCCAGTAACACATGTTTCCTTGCTCTTTATCTTGAAATTGTTCAGTTAAAGAAACGATTTTTTTAGCTATATGTAATGAATTGGTGTCAGTTTATCCTAAGATGATTGGCAGATATTTCTTGTATTAAATCAGTTGGATTATGTGATCCTGATCAAATCTCCATTCTTTTTAAATGTTTGATTATCCTTTTCTTATTACTTATTTAATGAATCCATAGAGAGGCTGAATCTTTTAATAACTTGCATCAAAATCATTTATCTCAGGAAACAAACGTAGATGAGTGAAGAAGCCCAAGCAATCTGTTCGCATATGAGAAGTGATACCAAGAACTGGCAGCTACCAAGTTTTTGAGATCACTCCTGCCAGCAGACTGATAATATTCAAGGATAATCCAAGAAAATGATGAGGGGTCCGGTACCCGAAGAGTTCTCACTGAAGCAGACCGCTCCCAAAATAGCTGGCTCAGGGGTGATCACTGGTGGTGATAAGGTTATCTGTGCCTATGACCTCGTTGAGCAGATGGAATATCTCTATGTTCGGGTTGTAAAAGCTAAAGATCTACCCGCGAAGGAAGTTAACCGTTCCTGTGATCCATATGTCGAAGTAAAGCTTGGTAACTACAAGGGAATCACAAAGCATTTTTCTAACAAGACTAATCCACAGTGGAATCTTGTTTTTGCCTTCTCTCAAGACCAGCTCCAAGCTTCATCTGTCGAAGTGGTTGTGAAGGATAAGGATTTTGTGATGGATGAGTTTATCGGTAGAGTCACCTTTGAGCTTGCTGATATCCCACGACGTGTTCCGCCTGATAGTCCCTTGGCACCACAATGGTACAAGCTCGAAGAAAAGAGAGGTGAAAAGCTGAGAAAGGGAGAAATAATGTTAGCTCTTTGGAAAGGTACTCAGGCAGACGAGGTGTTTCCTGATGCATGGCATTCGGATGCAGCAGCTGTTGGCAGTGAAGGAGTTTCAAAGATTCGGGGGAAAGTTTACCTTTCTCCAAGGCTTTGGTATCTTAGAGTTAATGTGATTCAATGCCAAGATTTGCAGCCAAGTGACAGGAGTAGGCCTCCTGAAGTTTTTGTGAAGGTTAATCTTGGAAACCAGGCTCTTAAAACTAGAATATCATCATTGAGGAGTGTGAATCCATCTTGGAATGAGGATTTAGTTTTAGTAGTTGCGGAGCCATTTGAGGAGCCACTTGTCTTGACTGTGGAGGATCGAGTAGCACCCAACAAAGACGAAATCTTGGGCAAATGCATGATTCTGCTGAACACCATCTCCAAACGACCCGACAACAAGCCAGTATCAGCCAAGTGGCTTAATCTTGAGAAGCATGCAATTGTTGAGGGAGAAAAGAAGGTTACAAAATTTGCTAGCAAGATTCACTTGAGGCTCAGCTTGGATGGTGGGTACCATGTGTTGGATGAGTCGACTTATTATAGCAGCGATTATAGACCAAGCTCGAAAATTCTCTGGAAATCAAGCATTGGCCTCCTCGAGCTAGGAATCATAAGCGCCACAGGTCTGTCACTGATGAAATCTAAAGATGGAACAGGAACTACAGATGCTTACTGTGTGGCTAAATACGGTCCTAAATGGGTACGAACAAGGACAATCATCGACAGTGTTTCACCAAAATGGAACGAGCAATACACATGGGAAGTATTCGATTCTTGTACTGTGATCACAATTGGGGTATTCGACAACGGTCATTTACAAGGAGGAAAAGATGCCAGCATAGGAAAAGTTAGGATAAGGCTATCCACCCTCGAAACCGAACGTGTGTACACCCACTCATACCCTCTACTCGTGCTGAAGCCGACCGGCGTTAAGAAGATGGGGGAGGTTCAGTTGGCTGTGAGATTCTCCTGCTCATCATATCTCAACATGTTAAACAAGTACACTCAGCCATTACTCCCCAAAATGCACTATATCCATCCATTATCCGTCTTCCAGCTCGACATGTTACGGTTCCACGCGATTCAGATAGTCTCCGCCAGGTTGGGAAGAGCTGAACCGCCGTTGAAGAAAGAGGTCATCGAGTACTTACTAGACGTTGGATCGCATATATGGAGCGTTCGAAAGGCGAAAGCAAACTTTATGAGGATAATGAATGTGATGGGAGGGATGGTTTCTATTGCAAAATGGTTTGATCAGATAAGGCATTGGAAAAATCCATTGACCACCATTCTAACACACATACTCCTTGTAATACTAGTCTTCTTCCCTGAACTGGTCTTCCCCACTTTCTTTCTCTACCTTTTCTTCGTCGGTATCTGGCGATACAGACAGAAGCCGAGGCATCCGCCCCACATGGATATACGCCTCTCGAACGCAGACGCAGTTGGTCCCGACGAGCTAGACGAGGAATTCGACACGTTCCCGACGTCCAAATCATCGGACATCGTGCGTAATAGATACGACCGGTTGCGGAGTATCGGTGGGCGGATTCAGACGGTGATGGGGGACTTGGCTATGCAGGGGGAGAGATTCGAGGCTCTGTTGAATTGGAGGGATCCGCGAGCATCGGCATTGTTCGTGGCCTTTTGCTTGGTTGCGGCCATTGTGCTGTATGTTACGCCATTGCAGATAGTGGCGTTGGTGGCGGGTTTTTATCTGTTGAGACATCCTAAGCTTAGGAGTAAGGTTCCGCCATTCTCAACTAATTTCTTTAAGAGGTTGTCTGCAAGATCAGATTCCATGCTGTAATTCATATTTTGCACTGCTAATCTATTCTATCTATCCAAAGTATTTATTATGCAAGAATTTTTTGTGAAATTAAGTTAGTTTATATTTAAATAAAATGTCATATTTTTGAAAAAAAATCAAAAAAGAACTATAATTTTGCTATAACGAATTTTAAAAAAAAAATAGAAAAAGAGAATGTCTAAGTAACGATAGAACTTGAACTTCAAGTTTGGAAAATATATGTATATTATTTACTGAATTATCTGTGACTTGGACTAAAAATTTGATACTTCATTAATTTATTTAATTACAAAAATAGTCATAACACCAAATATTTTGACTCTATTTAACATATTAAATCGTTATATTTTTTTATTTATATTCAAATAAAAATTATAATTATCATTATATTTAAATAAAAATTAAACCATAATTTTAAAAATGATCGAAAATAAAATATAATTTAAAATGTTGAGAAAAAAAAAAGAAAAAACAAAAATATTATATTTATATCAAATATGGGCTTTTGGTTAAAAAAAAGTTGGAATCTATTTTTGTCTCGGACAGAGACATTTTTTTATATATATATAGTTATATAGTATTGCCTCTAGATAAGGATAATTTTATATTTGTTTACCTTCTTTTATTTATTTCCGGTGCTCAGATTTTTGCACTAAAATCGCTATTGGTAACACAATAGCGATTTTAGTTACTATGACTAAATTGGATAAAAACGGACCAACTCTTCTCGTACCATTTTACCTGGCTCCCGCCGCCGCACGCGCAGTTCAACCCAAGTCTGGAATTACCCAAGTTTCGAATGGGTTCTCCCGGCGGTGATCGGGAATAATTTTTTAATGGCTGTGATGGAGGATATGGGAGTTGATATCAGGTTTGATTGGTCTCTTTATTTGCTGGAGAAATGAATACTTGTGTTATTTTTTTTAAATAATTAATTGTTCTCTACCGGATTTTTTGTATCTTTGTTTTTATTGGAATTGATGTTGAATTGATCGAGGGTTTGTACGCCATGGGAGGAATTTGAAACTTCTGGTGTGGTTTTGATTAGCTCATAAAATTTGATCTGCGGTTGCCTGATTTCCTGAGTCGATTAACATATCATTGTGATAGAGATGATTATGTTGTTAATTGCTTTGGCTGAATAGAGCTTTGATTTTTTTACCAATTTGTGGATTATTTAATTGCTACGTTTCTCTCGAAAAATTGTGACGAAATTAACGTATGTAATTTTGCTTGGAATTGAGCATGATACGGACTTTACATTGTTCGTGAATTTGTTGAAGAAGATGTTTTCTAGCGAATTATTTATGGGGGAATATTTCAGTATTTGCTCTTGATTTTCATTGATGGATCTGATCGGAACCCATTTATGCGATAGTTCGGATATTGACATTGATGATGTAAGAAGTGCTGACATTGATGATGTAAGAGGTGCTGATAACATAGAAGAGAAGGACGTTAGTGATGAGGAAATTGAGGAAGAAGAATTGGAGAAACGAATGTGGAAGGATCGCATCAAGCTCAAGAGGATCCATGAAAGGCAGAAGCTTTTGAAACAGCAAGCTTCAGAGAAGCAGAAGGAGAAGTCCTCAACGGATCAGGCGCGCAGGAAGAAGATGGCACGAGCCCAAGATGGCATTTTGAAGTACATGTTGAAGCTTATGGAGGTCTGCAAGGTTCGTGGATTCGTGTATGGGATTATTCCTGAGCAGGGTAAGCCAGTCAGCGGTGCATCAGATAATATCCGAGCTTGGTGGAAGGAAAAGGTGAAGTTTGATAAAAACGGCCCTGCAGCCATCTGTAAGTACGAGACTGAGTGCCTTTCCAGGGAAAACGGAGGTGGATATGAAAATGGGAATCCACAGATGGTTCTTCAAGATCTGCAAGATGCAACATTAGGATCACTTTTATCATCCTTGATGCAGCATTGTGATCCACCTCAGCGGAAGTATCCACTTGAGAAGGCCATCCCACCTCCTTGGTGGCCAACAGGGAATGAGGAATGGTGGACGAGGTTGGGATTACCGAAGGGTCAGGCACCCTTGTATAAGAAGCCTCATGATCTGAAAAAGATGTGGAAAGTTGGGGTTCTCACGGCTGTTATAAAGCATATGTCGCCTGATATTGCAAGGATTAGGACTCTAATTAGGCGTTCAAAGTGTTTACAGGATAAGATGACAGCTAAAGAGAGCTTTATATGGTTAGGAGTTTTGAGCAGGGAGGAGTCCTTAATTCGGCATTCCAGCAGTGATAATGGTTTGTCTAGCATTAGTGAGACACCTTTAAAAACTCAAGGAAATAAGAAGAAACGTTTGGCAGACAGTGATAGCGATTATGATGTTGATCGTGTGGATGATGGGCTGGGATCCGTTTCATCCAAAGATGTCAGGAACAATGAATCTGCAGATATTGAATCTCCTCCAGTTCTTTTGACACCTGATCCAGTCAAAGCGATAGTACATTTAGCAAAACGGCCACCTAAAAGAAGACGGCCTAAATTAAGAAGTCCTGCTAATCAACTGGCAGCACCGTCTCTCAACAAACATTTGGCTAAGGATCCAGAAGATGTGGTAATGAGCATAAACCACCTCAGCATACAGATTTCTGGATACCTGATGAATGAAGGCCGGGCAGCAAATGATGGAATAGCAGCCATGAGGCCTCAGGAGAATAACGCTCAAGGCCAATCCTGCTTAGTGGAATCTGATGTCAACTTTGTCTGCTCGTTTCCTTCTTCAAATGATGTTCCCACAAACGTGTCCTCAGTTAATGGACCCATGCTTCTTACCGCGACTCCGAGTGCTGACCTAGTACTTCGTGGGTCTCATAATATTCAACTGTCTCAAGAATCTAGATCACATAGTAGGCAAGAAATTACTATTTTACCTGAAAAAAGTCGTCATTCTACCTTGATCCAACAATTTCAAGGTCCAGGGTTGCATCATGGACCCCAAAATTCTTTGTGGCAACCCAGACCTCAAGATTCAACATTGTATCGGAGTTACTCAGCTGATGTTGGATCAAGTCATCAAGGGCGTCTGCCCGAGGCAGCTTTCACTAAGATGCAATATGGACCAGTGGATTCGAGCTTCCCTCTATCAGTGCTGCCACCCAGAAATGGTAAAGATATTTCCGGACAAGAGTTCCCAAATTTGTTTAAAGATGCATTACCGCATGAGCCAGATAGGCCCGTTGACCCACAGTTTACTTCTGGTCTCAATAACTTGCCATGTGAAGAGGCAAGATATAGCAGCCCATTCAGTCTTCCCTTTGATGGCACCAGTTCATTAGATACAATCGACTTTGACTTTTCTGTTGATGATGATGCGGCGTCCAACACTAACTTTGCTGAATGGATGGAGTATTTTGCGTCATAAGCTTCAAACCCGTGCATCTCCTTGCATATAGGTGATGCTCTATATTTTGCATTTCTGGTTCAAGCATACACATTCTTGTGCTCAGCCGAATGAATTGCAGGTTAGCTATGTGGTGGATGTTTTGTAACTGTAAACCGTGAATATAATTTTCTGTTGTATTATTTTTCCTAGGCTTCTAAGCTGATACCTAAATAATTATAATAATTGTCGTTGGGCTAAACATATTTTGCTGTAACTTTGAGACTTTGGTGGATTGTTGCAAGTGAAACGGGTCTATTTGCTGGATTAGCTTGAGCTTGTTTTATTCGTGTAGTTGATAAATAAATGATACATAATAAGAGTGATTATGACATGAAAGAAAAAGATAAATATCATTAGTTTGGTATGATTTTAAATTGTTTAATTATTTTTGTGATTATATTATGATTACTAAAATGTTTTCATCAATATTAATTAGTAATATATTCTTAAAATAATTGAATAAATAATAAAAAAATTTGATAAATTTATTTAAAACATTTATAAATAAATTTAAAATATATTAATTATTAAATTTTCATTAATTTCGGTTTTCAAAAACAACTAAAAAAAATCAATTAATATTATAAAAAATAATTAAAATTTAGTAACAACATAAATATGCATTTATTGTGATAATTAAAATAATAATACAAATTTGAATATTAAATAACGGTTACTTATAATTTTAATATTATATTGGTTATAATTAAAAAAAAATTAAATTGGTTATAATATTAGTCAAATTATAAATTCTATTTAAATATTACTAAATTCGTTGAATTTACAATTATTTTAAATTTTAATATATTAAACAAAAAAATTAAATTAATCAAACATTATTATTTCTCTCCCGAAGAATTATATAATTATCAACAAGAAATAATATCTATAATGTGTGTAAAACCAACTTATCACAACCTTAGTCATGCACGCCTTAATATATTGTCATGTATACCAAACCATGCCTTAAAAGCATCAGATTTTGTTAATAACAAGACACGACTGACTGAAGCATATTCATTAATTGTTTCGTTCTTTTGGATTGCGTAATCGATATTGTTTTACTCCCTCGCCTTGAATTCAGCCACACGTGCACCACAGTTGAAAGAAGATACGTTACGAACATATTATCATCGTCATTGTATTTTATTATAAAGAAAATATTTTTGCAATTATACTCATAAAATGGTCCAATTTATGGAAAATGAGACCATCCATATTCACTTTGCCACACACACGACATACAATAGACAATAATAGTCCAGTCCTGATTTTATGTGCTAATATGATATTTATACATTATTAATTAAGACCATCTTTAAACAACCAATTTAATCCATTGAAAATAAATAAAATTCATAACTCTAAAATTTTTCCTCAAAGGTAAAAAAAAAAAAAAGAAACTTCTCAAATTTAAATTTAGTTATTTATACATCAACACAAGCATTGAATCCGATAACCAGCGACTGTGTATATGGTTAAAGATTAGATTTTGAAAAAAGCAGAGGAGTAATTTTAATTCAACCTGAAGAAGCAAAATGCATGTTACGTACAGAGGAATCAATTGGACTAAAGTCCAATACTTAAGCCCCCAAAAAACTACACTAGTTCTTTCAATTCACCAACACAAATGCTACCACAACGGCAAGGAACGAGAAAAAGAGGGGAAGTGGAAAATATCGAGGTGTACCGAATCAGTCATCAACCATGTTGTTCCACCAAAAGCTAACAGAAAAACTAGTGGTTAGAGACCGCACGTAGTGCCACCATTTTGGGGGAATGTATAGCATTTCACCTTCCTCTAATATGCAATCAATAAAGTCAAGATCCAACACCTTCGGAAACTCTTGCTCATCGATGTCATCTAGATCAACCTACAGAAAAGAAATTCACTTTTCGAGGGAACAAACAATACAAACTTTTGATAAAAAGAAATGAATACACGATAGTTGAGCACGTAATAAATTCGTCCGTATTGATAAAAATAGCTGAGCACTGAGGAAAACTAGATGCGCGAGCAGCATGGTAGGATCAAGCAGGCTACCTGACTGGAATTGCTAAGCATGGATTCAGAGTGAGGATATAGCTCTTCAGAATCTGAAGCAGGGTATAGTCGCACGTACTTTTTCCCGACCACCTGCAGAGAAGAATACACAATCTCTGATTATAAAGAAAAACAAGAAATATAAAACCATATGTATACACGAAGGATAGCTTGAGTGTTGCTTACAATAGCCTAGAGCAGTAACTATCATGAATCACAAAACACTTTTCAACACAAAAAGAACAAAGTTTACATGTTCTTGTTATTTTTCAATTAATAAACTGACAACCCTCTCAACTAACGAAAACAAACACAGCCTACATGGAGAGAAGGCAAGATCGTGTCCACCTTATATCCCAGCCTTCATCCTCCGCAAAAATACAGCTCAGCAATCCAGAACAGGAAACAAGTATAGGTCTGCTTTGGTGAAAGGTACAGACTCAGCAATACCAAATCAGCATTAAGGACTACACCTTCCATACCTGAGCAAGTATATTATGGTGTGGATCGTGATGCAATGGAGTCACTGTCCCAGGAGGACCAAACCAAGCATTAACGGACTTGATCTCCCCACCACCAGCAAAACAATAGTCAGGTATAACAATATCACGCTTCAGTTCTTGTATCTGCAGATAAAATGGAATCGGTTGTGAAAAATATTTAAGATGGTGTAACATTGATTTTATGGCGTCATATACAGTTTTTACCAAAAAAATGATAAAACACACCTGATCAAACAACTGGTGCTGAGCTAAATATGTCACATTTGCAGAACAGCATTCATTGGATATAATCCTTTCAAGAAACTCGGAAAATGTGATTAATTCTTGCTTCCACTCCTGGCTTAGATAGTTTTTTCCTACCTGTAGGGTTCAACACAAAGGGGAAAATGGTCACTGAAGAAGAGATAACCAGAGAACAAAATGAGATAATGTACTGGTCTTATAGCGAATCTAACTTACTTTTTCCTACCATTTCGACATTATAGAATGCAACAACACAATTACACATCGTTGAAAGAGTTGACAATAATAAGGGACTTCAGTCAGGTAAAATCAAAGCTGAATGGCCTTATGTGCACAAAAGGGAAAACGAAATTCTCACGGGAAATTAAACAACCAAGCAAAGTTTTGAAGATACCTCAACTGGAACTGTACGAAAACCTGCAACCTGTTTAAGGTAATTCGTGTCATTCCACCTATTCATGGCCGGCCAATGGGTCATGGAATCACAGAGTATCACTGGAGAACCAGGAACAAGATGTTCCCGTAAGAACCCTTCCAAGGAAAGACCCGATTTTTCCTCCACTACCTTACAAGAAAGTGACTTGACAGGTAATACTCTAAGAACCTGCATATCGATATTCACACGCAAGAAGATGTCAACAACTGCAAGTCCACTTTTATCATTTTGAATCTACGACGAGCATATAAATTTACCACATGGCATGTCTTTATATGAGAAAGAAAGAAAGAAAAAAAGGTGATTACGGCTAGGTCCAAATCTATCACTCAGCGAACAAGTTCTAAATACTTTCCGGTGCTTATATTTCTTTTCCTCCCATCCAGAAATTTTGATATGAAGTGGCAAATCATAAATTTTTCATAAAAAAAACGGAGTTTAATGTCTGATCTATCAAATGTAATTCTATTTTCCGAAGCAACTGCATGTGAATGACTTCTTTTCCTTTACACAGAATTGCAATGCAGCCGGAAAGTATCCGGACATGCGGATTCCAAGAGCTATGACTCGTTGATCACCATCAGATCATGCTGTTTGCGAATCGAATACCGTATAACACTGATCTGAAGGTATAATATGACATGCAAGAACGAACTCTAACACGAAACAGGAACAACCTACTATGCAAATTCTTTACCAGCGAAAATGATGTTCTCATCTGTGAGCGAAACTTTATTTTTTTATATAATCTTCACTTTCCAGTCCTGGGAAAAAAAGGAAACAACGAATTAGCAAAAAGGGGACGAACCTCACCTTCTCCAAGTCGAATTCCTTAGACCACTGACCATTTTGCCGCCCTTCACGATTATCGCTTACCCCAATCCCTCCGAAGGCAGCGCTGACTTTTTCAATGCACAAATTCAAGTCACCTCTCAATGTCAATCCACCCATGATGAGCCCCATATCAAGCGCTCCGAGCGCAGGCTTCAATTCACCTGCGGAGTAATGGTGTTTCGCCACGTGGAGGCACGCCATTGAATAAGCATCTCTCCAGATGGGGACAACAGCGTGCCACGGGCCAGAGTGCAGCTGCTCCCACGCCATCTCCTTGGCGGCCTCCGCCGCCCTAGCGTCACCGGCGGCCGCCCGAGTGACCATTGAGGCGAAGGCATAGCCGCCCTCCGATGTTATTCGATGCAATAGGTTGGGGGACTCGGAGTCGAGTATTGGCGTTTCGAGGGCGGCGGAGGGGGCGGTGGACATAGGAGGTAGACCGGTGGATGTGTGTAGAAAGTTCCAAGACAGTTAATCGTATAGGGGGGATTTGCGAGAACGGGAGATATTTCGACGGCTATTTAAAGTGCGTTTGGGTAGTAAAAATATCTTCTTTTTCGACTTACGTGGCAATTTTCTTTGCATCCAAACAATTTCACAAATACTTTCCCTAAAATATTTCATAATTTACATAAAAAAACAAAAACCAAATCCACTCACTTTACACAAACTATTTGTGTGATTCAAGTTTGAAATAAAATAGCTTGAGCTCACAAAGTCATGTTTAATCTAGGAAAATTTCTTTTTAAGTCAACTAGTTCGAGATTGATTTAAGCCCAATTATATCAAATTACGGATCAACTCGGCCTAATTTTGTATCTATCTCATAGTATGAAATAACTTTTAAAACACACAGAAATTTAATGAAATAATCTCACAAGTCAATTTTGTGAGATAGATCTCTGACCCGATCCGATCAATGAAAAAATCTTTTTTTAATGCTAAAAATATTATTTTTTACTTGAAGTTTTATCGAGTTGTCTTCTTTAACAAAAATATGTTCATGAGACCGTCTCACAATATACTTTTTTTAAAAAAAAAAACATATAATTTTTTTCTTCACATTAATTTAATTTAATTAATTAAAATGTATATGTTCGGTCAAAAACCCTCACAAGTATCTGAAAAGATATTTTGTTTCCTGCACAATTGAAAAGTGTGACAAATGGAATGATTAAAAAAAATCGAATCAAGCCTCATAGAACAGAAAAAGGCAAAGAATTTTCTAGAAATTTCATTATGCAATCCCAATCAAGAAAATATCAAACAGGTCACCGATGATGTGGCTACAGCCTATTGGCCACTAGTTTTATTAAAAAAGTTGTGAGACTTATTACACTGTTGTGACAGTTGTCCATGTAATAATATTTATTTCTTTTTTAAAAAAAATGATTTTATTGTTAATTAAAGTGAAAGGGACAATGTGAATAACATTGGGCCAACCTCATGATGAGCCCATGGAACTCTTGGGCTTCCATTTCTACAACTGTTTGAGAGTCGTTAGCTTGTCATTGTCAGTGTCTATTCATGGGGTGTGGACGAAAGCCCACCACATATGGCCCATACATTAATATCATAATTATCTGTTTACATTTATCAAATAAGAAGTAGTTCCTCTCGAAGAATGAAGAGATTCTCTGCAAGAAATACGAGCTTCTGGTGGCATATCTAGATATACAAGATTTAAAATATAAAATATAAGACTCAAATGCTTCTATTGTGTCTTGTATCCACAATTAAACCATCGGTGTTTCTTCACTCAAGCAGCACTTAAACGAAGTTCTATTGTCACCTTCAAACTATAAAATAAGTAAGCCTCCTCATACCATACGAGGGCACGTTGAGCTCACACGAAGGGTTTGGTTAAGATATGTCAGATTTCGCCAAAAAACTGTTCTTGATATGTCCAATCATTAATTTAAACTACTTTGGTGGAGCGATACAGTTTCAGCATTTTTTGACGTGTTATTTTTCAGAGTCCTATCAGTAATAACAAAGTATCAAAACCAAAATAAGAAAAATTCGAGGAGGAATTTTTGTTGGTCTTATGTACGACAACTTGAGATAATAATATGAAATTAAAATATAAAACTGGACACCAAGATTTTATGTGGAAAGCCTCTAAAATTATTTGGATAAAAACCACGGACAAGATGAAAATAATTTCACTATAATATTTTATGGTGTACAACCACTCACTGTGTTTTCAAAGAGAACACAAACTCTCTTAATACATGAGAACAAACAACTCACAAATATCATAGAAATAAGCACTCAAATGCTATAAAATCAAAGAAAAAATTCGATGAAATGATGATATGGGATGAGGGGAGGACTATTTATAGAGTTCCCTCAACTCGTTTCATCGGTCTTCTTCCAACCTCCTAAGATGAGCTAAACGCGTTTTGCCATCAATCTCCATAAATGATGTCTGTCACTTACCTAGCATATTGCCGACTATTTTTACTATGTTCCCAAATATCAACATATATGATCCATCAATCCTGCAGTGATTCTGAAGAAAACGTATAATATTCCAAATTTGATTATTAACCCAATTTCCTTCGCTTGGTATTGTCTAAATTGCTCCTACTATTATTAGTCAGGCCACTTAACATTCCTAATCAGAATGTTATAATATCCTATATCTGAGGGGTTGGTTTTGTGCAAAATCTCCTTTTTTATTCTTTCATTATAGAATTGACCCTTAAGCTAAAATAACATTTTTAAAAATTATATTTAAAATTGATATATTTTCCGTCAAGGGACCAACTACTAATTCTGAATTCCCCAATTTGATTTTTTTTCCACTATATTTATGTAGTGAAATCATTAATGAGTAGTCGCATGCCAATGGATAAAAATGAGATTCTTTAAAGCTTATGTTTGCTACTTTACCAACAGATTAGATTAATCTACAAGTTTCAGTAGCACAATGAGGCCATCAGATAAACATAGACTGGCATTTCGATGCACGCATTACGTGTTTGTATAATTTATTTATTTTTTTGATTGTTTGCTTTTGATTTATTAAATTTTGATATTATCAAAATAAATAGGGTAATATGTGCAAACAACAAAAAAATTTATACCACATACCACTAACATGCTCACGCTTAATATAATTATTATAATTATAGATAGCCAGTTTATCAGTTATTATAAACTGTATATTAGATTATGGACTTTTCGACCAAGTAGTCTTCTAAGTAATTTTTTTAAAAATATATTTATGAATAAATTTCATTTTTTTTAATTTTTTTTTTTTTTGAAAAAAAAAATATCTTGGTTTTCCACCCTAAAATAAGTTTAGTTCTCGATTATGTTATTGGACAATTGAATTAAATTAATGATTATCATCACAACAAAAGGAGGGAGGGCCATAATCCCACGAAGGCGTGAGCGACAAAATAAATTTAGTGTGCACCGTCATTACTTCCCTTGTCTCGTGCAGTCCAATGTAATCAATCATCAACGGTAATNAGTTTTGAGATGATGTCTACCAACCGTGTTCATCTATGTGTTCACATTTGAGATGACATCCACCTATTGGAGTTGATGAAACATATCGAAATTGTAAATCAATCAATCGTATTTTAAATTTTACGATTTTGGTCAGTTTTAGTTTTATATATTTCAACTTTTGATAATATTAG
The DNA here is from genome assembly GCF_012295235.1 of Primulina huaijiensis. Classification (NCBI taxonomy): domain Eukaryota; kingdom Viridiplantae; phylum Streptophyta; class Magnoliopsida; order Lamiales; family Gesneriaceae; genus Primulina; species Primulina huaijiensis. The sequence goes on along the minus strand of NC_133319.1, from coordinate 6,816,779 downwards.
TGTTTTTTTATCTGAAATACTGATGTGATATTAGATATATAAATGTCATGTCCATGTAATGGTAGCGTTTCATTGATGTCACATTGAAAAGGATTAAAATTATATGATTTGTCATGTTTTTAATGTCATTGCATTTCCTAAACCCTGAAAATGGCCGTTTCGTTTGATTTAAGTGATTCTTTCTTTTTGTTAAAAAAAAAGATTTTGGCGTGAAATATTGACTTTTTTTATTTTTCCTTCAATGGATACAATGTGAAAATGGCATCGATCGATACAATATTTACTTTGTGGAGATTCCTTTATTTATTTAAAGTAAATTTTGATATTAATATATATATATATATATATATTCATTTTTATTTTTTAAAAATCTCAGACTGCAAGATAATTATTCAGTTGTCCACATGCATCTGCTAATTGCATATTTTATATAATACTAAAAAAAAAATATTCAAAATATTTGTGGCACAATATAATAAGAATAAAAGTCCCTTGGGACAAAAAGTAAGAAAGAACAACACTTTTCCCCACCAAAATCAAAAGCTCCTTCTGAGGTAGGACCTATCCAAGAATTTACATAAAGCATGCATGCATATCCATATTTTCAAATATAAAACCCCCCAAACAAGTTCAACTCCTTCCCTCATCTCTAATCTAACCTGCGAGTTGAATTAAATATAAAGAATGCTGTGAATACATATACATGATACATATAGAAGTAAATGAAATGAAGGATGGCAGTAGAAAACAAGGGGCGGCGTGCCCATGCGCAGCGTGCAAGCTTCTGCGGCGGAGATGTGGGCAGGATTGCGTGTTCGCGCCTTATTTTCCTGCCGATGAACCCCACAAGTTTGCTAGTGTTCATAAGGTGTTTGGTGCCAGCAATGTCAACAAGATGCTGCAGGTTAATATATCCCTATTTCAACATACAATTTATGTAAAAAGTTATATATTAAATATAAGTTGTTCTGTTCTACAATTAAGATCAAATGTTCACGATCTATTTATCAGAGATAAAGCAGTACGCTTCTCACTTGGTAAAGTTTCAGTCTTTTCCTTTAGCTGATTGGATACACAACATACATAGCTTTTGGTCAAAGAATCAATAGTAAAGGCGTGCTCAAGGATCAATTGACACCACTTTTCACTGTATCTTTCTCTGATTTTTCAATGTTCGACTAAAAGATAAAACTTGTAACTNTCAGTTCAATTCCAGCCATTAAAAAATAATAATAAATATTTAAAAATCATAAAAAAAAAAATAATGAACAATCACCAATGTCAAAGATTCCACCGATTCTGCACTTGACAATGATCAAAACAACACTAGTTTTTAGAGATTGGTTTGGAATGAATATAACCATGAGTTGCCAAATAGATGAAAAGTACGTATACAGGACGACATGCATCAACATTTCACAGGATGTTGCGAAATGAGTATTTCTTTTCCAAAATAAAACAAGTTAATTAGAGCATTCAACGAAAACAGATCGTCATTTTAAATGAAGGTATTCATTCTGAATTTTTTTTTATTGAAATTAGCAAATTCTTAATTAGATTTTCTTTTTGTTTAGTATGCCCAAGCTCAAACATTGTTCGAGCAAGATTATGAGAGTTCATGGTCTTATGAGAAAGCTTGGTTATGAGAAGGAGCAAACGAAATTGAAGATATGTTCATTCGAAAAATTTGAAAGAGTTTCGACGAATGCTACCAAGAAACTGAAGAAAATTGATTGTGAATATTCTCTATCTCTTTTCTCCACACTCTCCGATGCACTCACCGACGATGAAGGAGACGACGTATATGAATTGGGCAAAACCATTAGACCAATGGGAAAAAAGACCTTCAAAAAAGCCATGAGAGGAGAATGATTGAAAACTCCAAAAGTTGTGGATTGATGAAAGAAGGAGATACATAATACTGTGAAAATGAGGAGACAAAGATTGTTCTAGCCTAAAAACATTTTTCAGAAGTTGAGCAAAATATGGAATGAAAGTGGGAAATGAGGTTGAGGGAACAAGAAAGAATAGAGATTGACCAAGAAAATCTGATCATGAAGAAATATGTTAACGATCCAAACCTAAGTGACATTCAACACGAGTATTACACGAAGATCCAAAAAAAAATTTCGCAAATGATTTAATTATAATTTGTAATTTTTTAATTACATGTGTTTTTTTTAATTTATTGTGTAAGTTTTAAATTTTTAATTATGTTTATTTTTTTTAATTTGTTATAATTATGTACAATTTTATTTTGTTATTTTAAGTTATGCATACTTTTATTTTTTATTCCATGTAATTTTAATATTTAGGCCATTTTATTTTACTAACTCGATGTTCTTGACTTGTCAGAGCGTAGGACTTCGGTCTTCGCCTGAATGGAAATAAAGAGGCTTATCGTACCAGCAAAAACTCATAAATCATGACCTCTGAATTATGTTACTTCCATTCTTATTACATATTGGCTATGGGTAAATTTCAAAAAAAATACATATGTGAATGTTTCAATTAAAATTCAGTACCTAGCCATGATTTTTTAGAAATCAGTACCTGACAAATCTATACATTTAATTTTAACTACCCACAAAACAAACTTTACATTTTTACCCTTTATTATTCAAATAAATATATTATTTTATCCACAAAATTATATCATTTTTCTCCATTTAAAATATAATTTTAACAAAATATTGTTTCTCAATTATCATGGAATAAAAGTAAATACTTATTTTGACATACAAAGTACCTATTATGGGGTTTCAGATACTTGATTTCGCTCTTTGAATAATCCAAATATATAAGAAAATAATATATTTTCGAGCATTCACCATAAATTCATTCATTGTTGATCTTTTCATGAAAAATACATTAGGATGACTTATTCATGTCATTTTATTTTTTTTTAAAAAAACATAGATCATCACCCATCATGAAATAAGATTAAATATTTATTTTGATCAAGAAAATACCTATTTTGGAGTTCCAAATGCTTGATTTTACTCTTTGAATACTCCAAATGTGTAAGAAAATACTTGATCTTCGAGCTATCACAATAAATTCAATAATTGTTGGCATTTTCATTGAAAATGCATTAATATTACTTATTCATATCATCTAATTTTTTAAAAAATACAGTTTCTCACTCATTGTTGAATTAGAAAAATTACTTATTCTGATCGATAAAATACTTATTTTCGGGTTCCAAACATTTGATTTGGCTATTTGAATACTTCAAATGTGTAAGAAAATACTTAAGTTTCAAGTAATATTAAGTGACTTTTGATTGTGTCATTTGTAAAGTTAAAATGTGATACTTAAATTGGTACACAGAGTATCTAATTAGAGTATATAAATACATGATTTTACCCCGTAAATACTCATATCCAGTTATTTGAGGATGCCAAAATATAATTTGAAGTTAATATTAAGTGACACCGATGATGATATTCGTGAAACAAAAATGTGATACCTAAATTAATACAAATAATACATAATTCGAGTTCACAAACACTTGATTTTACCTTTTAAATACTCGAATTCGATTGAGTATGTCAAAATATATAATTTGAAGATAATATTGAATATTTTTTGATGATGAGATTTGTGAATAAAAAACGTGCTACCTAAATTGGTACAAATAGTACCTAATTTGATTTCACATATACTTGATTTTACTCTTTTAAGACTCAATTTTTATTATTTTGGCATATAAAAAATATAGTTTCAAGTAATATTGAGTGATTTTTGATGTGTCATTTGTGAAGTTAAAATGTGATACCTAAATTAGCACAAAAAATATCTAATTCGAGTCTACCAATACTTTATTTTTCTCCCTAAATGAGAAGTATTTTAATTTGAGTTTGCAAATACTTGATTTCGTAAATGAGATACTCACAATATGTATTAAAATACTGGATATTCGAATAAGCAACGTAAGTTCACTAAATGTTGGTATTTTTATGGAAGATACACTTGGATGACATATTCATCTCATTTAATAATTAAAAAACAAAAAACAAATTCTCAACTAAGCATGAAAATTTTAAAGTACTTAGTTTTACTTGAGAAGTACCTAATTTGAGTTTGTAAATACTTGATTTCGCAAATGAGATACTCACAATATGTATTAAAATACTATATATTCGAATAGGCAACGTAAGTTCATCAAGTATTGATATTTCCATGGAATAAGCATTTGGATGACATATTCATATCATTTAATATTTTTTCTGTAAAAGAAAAAACAAATTCTCAACTAAGCATAAAAATTTTAAAGTATTTGTTTTTATTTGAGAAGTACCTAATTTGAGATTGTAAATATTTAATTTGGTAGATGAGATACTCATAATATGTAATAGAATACTGGATATTCGAATATGCAATGTAAGCTCGCTAAGTGTTTATCTTTCCTTGGAAGATGCATTGGGATGACATATTCATCTCATTTAATATTTTTTTTGTAAAAAAAAAACAAATTCTCAACTAAGTATTGAAATTTTAAAATACTTATTTTTACTTGAGAAGTATCTAATATGATACCTAAATTAATACAAATAATGCCTAATACGAGTCCACAAATACTTGATTTTACCATTTAAATACTCAAATTCGATTATTTGATGGTGTCAAAATATATAATTTGAAGTCAATATTGAGTTGTCTTTGATGATGAGATCCATGAAATAAAAATGTGATACCTAAATTGTTACAAATATTATATAATTAGATTCCACTGATAATTGATTTTACCCTTAAAAACTCAAATTTGATAATAAGTATAATGAAAGAATATTGATGCATATAATTAATGATTACCAATAAATATTATGAAAGAATACTAATGAGGATGATATCAAATGAAGTATTGCATTGTCATTTAATGAATACCAACAAATATTGTGAATGAATATTAATGATATTATAAATTAATACTCATAAGTATAAAGAAAAAAAATACTAATAAGTATAATGAATAATTACCAATAAGTATTATGTCAAATAAGTATAATTGTCAAATAAGTCATTCAATGAATATCAAAAAGTATTGTCAATTAATATTTATGAGTATTTTATAAATCGTTGATCCAAAAATCGATAGATATGCTTAAAGTGCAAGCTTCAAGCTCATTTACGAACTATGTTCATAATGCATCTCCCAATTAGTCCATGGTGAATTGCATGTCGTTTTATTAAATCCCATAACTTTCGACCTACTGGAATATGACTATCGACGTGTATCCGACTTCATATTTCTCTGTAAATTGTAAATCCACGGATTATACTACTCGTTCCTATCACGGGCTATTCTCTCGAAGAACATTGTTCGGAAATCTTCAAATATTTGCTCTAAGCTTTTTTTCTCTTTCAAAGCTTTGTAGCTGCTGAAAAGTCCTTGAACATGTCATCCAAATGCATCTTGGATGTAAACGCGAGCACTTGGTGAACTTATGTTACATATTCGAATATCCAGTATTTTAATACTCATTATGAGTATCTCATTTACCAAATCAAGTATTTTAAAACTGAAATTAGGTATTTCGCAAGTAAAACTAAGTACTTGAAAAAGTTCAATACTTAATTGCAAATTTGTTTTTTTAACAATTAAAAAAACTATTAAATGAAATGAACATGTCATCCAAATGTATCTTGGATGTAAATGCGAGCACTTGGTGAACTTACGTTGCATATTCGAATATCCAGTATCTTAATACTCATTTTGAGTATCTCATTTACCAAATCAAGTATTTTAAAACTGAAATTAGGTATTTCGCAAGTAAAACTAAGTAATTGAAAAAGTTCAATGTTTAGTTGCGAATTTGTTTTTTTTTTTTTAAAAATAAAAAAATAATTAAATGAAATGAACATGTCATCCAAATGCATCTTGGACGGAAATGCGAGAACTTGGTGAACTTACATTGCATATTCGAATATCCAGTATTTTAATACTCATTCTGAGTATCGCATTTACCAAATCAAGTATTTTAAAATTGAAATTAGGTATTTTGCAAGTAAAACTAAGTATTTAAAAAAGTTTATTGCTTAGTTACGAATTTGTTTTTTTTAACAATAAAAAAATAATTAAATGAAATGAACATGTCATCCAAATGCATCTTGGACGGAAATGCGAGAACTTGGTGAACTTACATTGCATATTCGAATATCCAGTATTTTAATACTCATTCTGAGTATCGCATGTACCAAATCAAGTATTTTAAAATTGAAATTATGTATTTCTCAAGTAAAACTAAGTACTAGAAAAAGTTCAATACTTAGTTGCGAATTTGTTTTTTTAAGAATAACAAAATAATTAAATGAAATGAACATGTCATCCAAACGCATCTTGGATAGAAATGTGAGCATTTGGTGAACTTACGTTGCATATTCTAATATTCAGTATTTTAATACTCATTCTGAGTATTTCATTGACCAAATCAAGTATTTTAAAATTGAAATTAGGTATTTCGCAAGTAAAACTAAGTACTTCAAAAAGTTCCATGCTTAGTTGCGAATTTGTTTTTCTTTTAAAAATTAAAGAATATTTAAATGAATGTACATGTCATCTAAATGCATTGGGAATGATGAGTGGAAAGAGAAGATAACCAAAAAAAATAGGTATTTATATAATTTTTTATTAATTAAAAGGGTAAATAGGTAAAATTGCATGAAACATGTAGTAAAAACCAAGTTTGTCTTTTGTCA
>NC_133319.1:6801145-6809122 GCF_012295235.1 Primulina huaijiensis | reverse complement strand
TAAAAACTATAAAAATATATGAAATTAATTTATAAAAAATATAATAAAAATTTAAATATTATATTAATTATTAAATTTTTACTAATTTTAATTTTCATAATATATTGAAGAAAACAATTCAAGGATATTATGGTTAACATACAATCTTATCATTATCACTATTCAAAAATTATACATTATCACACCTTTGANAAAAATTTAAATATTATATTAATTATTAAATTTTTACTAATTTTAATTTTCATAATATATTGAAGAAAACAATTCAAGGGTATTATGGTTAATATACAATCTTATCATTATCACTATTCAAAAATTATACATTATCACACCTTTGAGGAAGGATATTTAATCACACAAATAACATAAATAGTGAGGGCTTTCAATCATAATCAAGGGCCTCCATGTTAAATTAAAAATGAATCAAACATGAAATAAGAGATGATTATTTATTAATCATTCCGTTATCATAGCTACCAAACATAGCCTAGGAGTTTTATGATTTAAAATTAAAATATACAGTGTAAGATTCATCTTTTAAGCTGAATAATGGAACCATAACGAAATTCCTGCCAATCCCTTTTGCCACGAAGCTTATTGGATGATATTCACTCAATCCTTTCCTCAAACTGAAGCTTGCAGCCTCACCAAATCCTTCATCCAATGAATTTGACCTGCAGTTAAGCTTCATGATCGCCCTGGAATGAAAATCAACACCATTGTGAACAAAGCAACCTTTTCTATCCATTGATTCTAAGGAAACTGTTCCATCTTTACCACCAAGTCCAGGAATCAACCAAAAACTTGAACGAGAGGATTCCTCGGAATCTGTAACTCCAAGAATTTTCCCTTCTCCGTTATGCACGATGATCTTGCCAGGAAAATTAAAGGGCTCTAGCATGACCAGCTTTCCTACTGCATCTTCTGGTCCCGAGAAGCTTCCGAGTTTAGGATGTTTCATAATGAGTCTAAAAGTTGCATTAGCTGCGGAGTTGGTTCCAGCATCGGGGATGTCCTGCATTTGTATGTATCCATTTGCATTTGTGAATGCTAATGTTGTGTTTCCAGATTCTTGTGTTAGGGAGATCAGATGGGAATGGTGATCATCTGAAACTGGAGTGATCCAGTCTGAAATTGGAGTTTTTGGATCTGCATTGATGTCAAAATCACCGCTGGATAGACCGGCTAGAAGGTATGGACCGTATAATATTGCTTGAAGAGAAGAATACTCAGGCCGGTCATCTAAGCCATGTAAATAATTCATCAGTATTCGAATAAAGAAACTGATATTCTGCTACAGATTGATGAAGTCTCGATGGAACAAGCCAGAGAAGTACCTTTAATAGCCTCAATTCTTATGCTTAGAGGCAGCTCAAGAGTAATTTTGTCACCAGGGCTCCAATTTCTGGTAAGTGATAGGAAATTGCCTGCAACAAACCATTGAATATCAGGAAACTAGGCGCTATACTTGGAAAGTGAAGTAAAAGATTATTTTCTTTCAACATAGGAAAATAAAGGGTTTGATTTCACCTGGACTTGGTAGGGAAATATCCTGACCGTTGAATGACGCCTTTGCGCCAGCTGAATATTTCCATGGAGGTATTCTGAAGTTCAAGGTAGATGTTTCCCCCACTGCTTGCTGAAAAACAAGGTGTAAAATACAGAAATTTAGCTTATTCTTGATTCAGAATCGAGTTAGAAAACCTATTTGGGGACAGAGACCTCCTTGGATAAAACAGTCAATCCCACACGTAGCCGTTGATCCCATGACACGATAGGTTCCACTTGTTGGCTGAGAGATATTTGTCCTGATCTCCAGTTAAGTGTGCTTGGTATGTACTGAATAACGTAAAGGGCAGGTACGTTTCCTTCCTCTTCAAAGTATATCGAATCTCCTAGTTTCGAAAATGATTCAATCCCTACACAAGTAAATAAGGAAACAGAATCACAATGACAAACACTGACATTAACACAAACAAGAAAAGTTTACGCTTCTTGCAATCATGAAAGTAAAATAAAGCTGGCACTTGTTCATACCAGTGCCATAGCAGCACCAGAAAGAATCATACTTCGTTCCCCATCCATGGTAACTTACTGCCTTAGAACCACCAGACTTCAGCGGGAGCATGTAAATCATTATTCCAGGATCCCTTCCTCTTTGAATGCTCAAAACACCATTTGTTATTGCACGTTCATAGTAATCAGCGTAAGCAATCTCCTTCGTCCATCTGAAAAGGTTGCGTGAAACCTAGTAGAACCGACGTCAATCGCTTGTAAAAATTGAAACCGAAAATAAAGACAAGAAACAAATGTCCCTTTATTCTTAAAGAGCATTAATACTTTAAAATTGTATATTAGCACAAATCAACTTGCCTTTAGCATGTTGTAAGTTGTGCAAGACTCTTCGTTCTCTTCGTCTAGTGTGCTGGCTAAACGCTTGGGATCAGACCTGCAAACCAATTCAAACAAGAATTTTGAGGGACATAATGATAGATGTTGTATAAAAATGTGCAGGATCAAGGTGTAGCTGTCTGTACCAAAACTCACTATTTGACGTTCCTCCTGTAGCGTAGCTGTGAGAGGAGTTAACTATATCCATGAAGAATGTTCCAATTTCCTGGCAGATTTATGGAGAAAAAGAACTTAACTTGTTAACTTAAACATTTTCAGGTTCTTGTTTCTTGTAATAAATACCTTATATTGCAGATCACCAGTGACCTCATACCGCATTTGAGATCCGATCACAACAGGAATATGAGTATTGGCATGAAATCCAGATATATCATCGGCCTAGAAGTTTGAAAACAGTTAGGTAAACAAAATAAAACATTATTTATTGTTTGAAGAAGTTCATGATGATCACCTTAACAGCCAGCAGCCCAAGAAAGCAAGGTTTATCAAATAAATGAGCTAATAACAAGTGCTTCTGGTCTCCCTGCGAGAAGGAGAACATAGAGTATCAATGTTGGAATCAATTTAAAAGTTGACAACCTCTAGAATGTTGTAATTTCGGACCGTTATGCTGTATAATCTGTAAAGAACATCGTTCATGCCTCCAGTTTCTTCATTCAGTGAAGTCCAGTGTCGTTCAATTGTGTGCCTCGAAACCACATTTTGCACACGGCGATAGAAGTATTCGACCATCCATTTCACCATTTTGAAAGCTTGATCATTTCCAGCTAGAGTATATTGGTCCAGAAGGCCAGCCAGTATCTTGTGAATTGTGTAATAAGGTGCCCATACAGGCTGTATGGATTCGAAACGATCAAAAAACTCTGAGGGAAACGCCGAAAGATACCCTGTTCCCATTAAATCTTGGCATGAAGATAGAGCCGAAACTACAGCAGTCATTTTCTTTTCAAGGCTCTCATTGTGTGTACTTGCCCACATGTGCGCCGAGGCACTCAAATAATGCCCTACAATACATAAAAATACAAAGATATTGAATGCAAGACATATGTCAATTAACTGTGCACACACAAAGGAACAGGCTATAAACAAAAAGAATGTGGCATAAATGTAACCAACCTACAAAGTGACCCCGAAGCTCTGAAGTTGGCTGCTCCCACCCGCCATATGGCTGGCCTGGTGGCTCGATGCCAGCCGTGTTCCTAAAACTCCATACTAATCTATCAACATCCAACATCATCAGATACTCTAAATTGGTATTCTGAGCCACACCATGAATTGAGTTCGGATCCAATTTCACGTCGTGCAACGACACTTCCTTAAGCAATCCTCCATCCCATTTCACCGAACCATAATTCTTGATATTTCGATACACCATCTCCCAATTGTTCTTATCCTCCTCCCTCAACATTTTTCTTGAAAACAGACTCGACCAGGCAGTATCATCAGTAGGAGTCAAATGGTAATGTGAAAAAACCTCCCGTTTAAACGTTTCGTTTTCCGACGACAATAATTGATTTCTAAACGTATGAGAAGATAATGCAGTAGGAATGTTAGTACACTCTTTACTCAAAACACATCCACACAATAAAGATAAAACTACCAGCCCTCTGAACAGGACTAAAGACTTCATTTTTTTTTTTTATCGAAAGCTTGAATCCGAAACACAATGGAAACGAGACTGAACCCGTACATATATATAAGGCCTAAAGCAGAAATCAGGCTAGTGGAAAAGCCTGTTTTAACCAACACCACTCATCCAGAACAATCTAAATCAACCAAGAATAGGACAAGCAAACCTGAACAATCAAAAGTCTCGTGAAAGCAAAGAATGGTTTCTTGTACAACAGTAGTTCTCCAACAAAACCGATATCTTTTACACCAAAAGGGAATGAGCAGTAAAAAAAATGTTTAACCGAGCGTAAAAATAGCCCTCTATAGAATTCAGTAAAAGATCGTGAATAGAAGCATTAAAAGTAGGACTTTATCAAAGAAAAGTTCAAGCTCAATTCCATATAGCAATAAATGAACCAAGAAATGAAGTTCCAGGAAAGGATGAACTAAACGTGAAATCTTGATTAATTAATAGATACAACCAAAGATATTTATAGCATGAAATGTGTGAACATTGAAACAGAAGATGATGCCAAAGTAGGATCAAGTGTCGTTATCTTTCTGAAGTTCCCTCGAATTTGACTCAACAAGAACTGTGTTTTTCATCCTATATTTGTAACAGCTAGTTTAAATTTGAAGATTATATTTTGGGTTTTGCATGGAAAAGTTGTTGCTGGAGAGGTTAGTGATTATTTGGGGGGCGTAAATCTTGTTGGTTTTGTTGTGAAAAATCATGGGGATTCTTTGTTAGGTGGTAGCATGAAACCAGATTGAATTTTTTTGGTTTTTTCATCTTCGAATTTTAGAAGATATATACTGGTAAAATCGACAAAAAGTCCACAGTATTAGACTAAGACAATAAAATGACCGAGAACACGACCAAAAATGATTTAACAATCCATTTCCAACTGACTAGCTAGTTTCTTCTGGTCCCTGTTTTATTGCGATGATTTTATATGCATAAGCCCGTGTGGAATTCCTAAACTTGTAAATTTTGTGAAGCTAAGATCAAAAGAAAGAATTATCATTGGGAAATTGGGGTTGTCATTATTTGCCATTTATTGTGGTGGAAGGGGACAACTTGAAAGGTCACCCAGTAACCACCAGTCTTGCTGAGATTGCTCCTTGCTTGTATTTGACAAACTTATCCTTAAAATATCACAACCTTTTTTCATTCTGCCAAAGTAAAACACAAAAATCTATAATCACAACAATATAAAACTAAAAAATTTGAAGGTAAAAAAACTCTCAACTTTTATCATATTTATAGTATATAGGTTTAGGACGATTGTCTCTCGAATCGAATCACTCCGAACGCATCTCCCTTTCAAACTAAATGTTCATTCATTTTCCTTAATATGAGAACTCTAGTCTCTATCTTCGAGAACGTCTCGGCGGAGACGGTAGACGTTGGAAAACTTACAAAGAAAATGATGTATGATTTTATTGAATTGAGAGACACACTCCATTCAGTAGAATAATCTTTTGGATTCATTTCAATAACGTGAAAAAAAGCTCATTCGCTCATATTGATATCCATAATATGGCCTAAATTATGGTGTGTGTATTGATTGATAGATCAGAATCATTTCGAATAACTCTAAAAAAAAATGATTATGAACTTTTTCTTCGTAGAACTTCGGCCTTTTTGTTAAGAAATAAGATTCACTCGACTCTTTTTAACAATTTATAGAGTGGTTAATAAACTTTGGCTGGCTCTGTCAATATCAATTTTAATGAAAGAGCAATTTAGGCAAGGAACAGCTTAGTATGTCCAGGTTAATCGGTTCCCAATTACGTGAATACTCAAATTTTTTTTTTCTTCTTTCAAACGATATTCTAAATTTGGTATAAATTTTATAATTCCTGGAAGCTTTACTCCATACAATCGCCGGGTTTACCTGAAGTATATTTATAAATGAAAGTACATTGGAATGGTTTGCTGTTCAATTAAATTTGATAATGAAAGTGAAACAGCCATAAAACTAAGAAAGAGAAGGGAAAATTTCATTATTTGATGTCTTGCTCAACTGGTTGGAAAGTTGGGTCCAACACTTTTTGGCTATTGCCTGTTAATGTGGCCTAGGATGAATGTGACAGTCTTCAAATATCTAATATGATGCCGCGGATCCAAGCTCATATCCGAAATTGACTTAGCCTGTTAACGGTCGGGTTTCATTATTAATCAGGGGTTTCTGAGATCATTGTCTCTTCCAAAAAGACCGAGCTCAAGAACATATCAAAAAGGTCAAGCCCATGAAAATTTTGACAAGATCGAGTCCACGTACCACTCCTTGAGGGTCCAAGCCCATTAATGTGGCTGAGAAATCTAAGTCCTTGAAAATTCTGGCAAGATCGAGTCCACATATCATTTCCTAAGTGTCCAAGCCCATTAGTGTGGCTGAGAAATAGGAGCCCAATAGTAGTTAGGAATTATGAAGACATCTTCGTCAGTAGATAAAACTCCGATAAATATGGATGGGATCTAATCGAATCTCATTAAGATAAAGCGAGAGTCTTAACTGCCATGATTACAGAGTCCTATCATCTGATGTTTCCATGGTTAGGCGAGATATCCTTGAGAAGGTACATATTGCAATTATTATGTCTTGGAGATCCTTTCAAGATTCGAGAAGACAAAAATCTTGGAGTTCAAATTGAAGAATACATCAAGATTCTTGATGATGTGGAAAATATCGATGTGAAAATACAAGATGAAGACAAGGCATTGATCCTACTAAATGCTCTCCCAAGATCTTATGAAAACTTTAGGGACGAACTTGTCACATGTGAGAGATCGGTCAATTTCCATGGAAGAAGTACAATCGGTCATTCAATCCAAGGATTACAAAAAAACACTCAAGCGAATTGTGAGCAACATGGTGATGCGATTTGTTTGAAATTTGGATATAAGGAAGTCATTAACGAGCTATGTGTTCATAGTATTTTTAATGGCGGTAAGTTGGAAAGCCACCCTACAATTGATAGTTGTGTAGTCCACAACTGAAGTGGAGTTTTTAGCGATCTCAGAGATGAAAATGGAAGATGAAGACAAGGCATTGATCCTACTAAATGTTCTCCCAAGATCTTATGAAAACTTTAGGTATACGTTGTCATATGTGAAAGATCGGTCAATTTCCATGGAAGAAGTACGATCGGCCATTCAATCCAAGAAGTTACAAAAAAACACTCGAGCGAATTGTGAGCAAAATGTGATGCGATTTGTTTGAAATTTGGACATAAAGAAGTCATTAACGAACTATATATTCATAGTATTTTGAATAACGGTAAGTTGGAAAGCCACCTTACAATCGATAGTCGTGTAGTCCACAGCTGAAGCGGAGTTTATAGCGGTCTTAGAGGCAATCAAGGAAGCCATATGGTTTAAGGGGATCATCTATGACCTGATATTAAGACAAGAACATGTAAAAGTTTATTGTGATAATCACAGCGTTGTACACTTGGCAAAACATCAAGTGTATCACGAGAGATCAAAACATATAGATTTGAAGTTACACTTTGTTAGGAATATCATCTCAAAAGGAGAAATAGAGCTCGAGAATATATCCACAGAGCACAAGCCCACTGATATGCTAATAAAAGCATTGCCCCAAATCAAATTCATGCATTGTTTGAAATTGGGTAAGGCAACATCAGTGGACAAGAATGGAGTAAAGCCAACCTTGTAGAACAGGTTTAAACCCAGTCTAATGGGTCTAAAAACGGGTCTGAGGTGGATCTCAGTTTGGTCAAACTCACCTGTCAAATTATAATATATATTTAAATATATAAATATATATATATATTATTAATTATATAATTCTATTATTTCTATTAAATAATTAATAACTTATCTACAACTTCAATTTATAAAATTTTTAGATTGAAATTATTTTATTTTATTATTATATATTTAATATTATAATTTTTTTGGTTATTAATAGAATACAAATC
>NC_133319.1:6800173-6801057 GCF_012295235.1 Primulina huaijiensis | reverse complement strand
ATATATTTTAATTTGTGATAATATTGTTTTTGTCATTGAATATTATTAATATAAATTTGTATCTATAAATTTAATGATTTGTTAATTTTTAATTTCTTTGAATAAATATAAAATTATATATTTTTGAAAGGTTCAATCTAGATTAGACTCGTCGGATTCGAAAGACAGACAGGTCTAAAAGAAACCAAGATGGACCTGAATTTGGCCAAACCCGCCCCTAACCCAGACCCATTGTCATCCCTATGACTCATGTACAATATACAAACTCATAAAACTCATCAACTACCAAAGCAGTAAAATATAAATCAGTAAAAGATGCACATACGTTACATGTAATATTATTATTTTTAATTTTATCAAATAATAATAAATAATTAACATGAAATATTTAGAAGAAATATTCATTTAAAAAAGAAGTTTTATTTATATTTTTTATATAAAATATAAAATGATTTGAGAAGATTTTAATAAAATAAAAAAAATTAAATATTTTAGTGTTCTCTTAAAAACTCCAGAAGACAATTCACGTCCGAACAACTTATAGTGTCCTCTCTTCGAGTCAAACCCTCGCTCGTAGCTCAAACTTAAAAATATAATATAGATACCATAAAAAAACAAACAATCTGTTGTGAAAAAGTAAAAATTTATGGTAAAAATTAAAAATCTCAAACTCTCAAAATTATCACACTACACACTTTATAATATTTTTCTCTCAACTCAATTGTGATTTTCTTCACAAATGAGAGATCTATTTATAGAAAATTTTTACAAATAATCCAAAAATAAATTACATCATTACCTTCATCATCACACACAAATTTCAATATTCAACACCTAATTTTACCTAATTTTCAATATTCAAATATTCAACATTCAACATTCAA